>NW_028315488.1:7500-20000 GCF_046866305.1 Octopus bimaculoides
AAGTAAAATGGGAAAATATTATTATTGTTATTATTATTAAGGTGGCAACATCATTAGCATGATGTACGAAATGCTTTGCGGTATTTTGTCCATCGCAACACATTCTGAGTTCAAATTCTGCTGAGGTCGACTTTGTCTTTCATCCTTTCGGGATTGATGAATTAAGTACCAGTAATACACTGGGTCAGTGTAATTGACTAGTCCCCTGCCCCAAAATTTCAGGCCTTGTGTCTTTAGTAATAAGGATTATTATTATTATTATTATCGTTATTATTCAGCTCACAACTTACATTTTGTACAGCGATTGGTACCAAGAATCCCCTAAAAAATCTCCCTCGCTTTCACCATTATATTATTATTATTATTGTTTTTCTTATTTCTGTCCACAGAGAGCTGCAACCTGGAATCTACATTTTATCGATCCATTGACGTCCGCAGCAAAGACTTACGGGAGACTCTGCTGTCTGCTAGTAAATCTCTACACCAAGGCAAGCCCTCAGGCTGGGATTCCAACCATGATGACCACCACCAATTGGCTGAAACTGTAAAGGCTTCGATTGGTGCCGAACGTACAAAGAGTGATGGGTTTGAGTCTTTCTTAATGCAGTCGGTGGTGGCAGGTGACCTGCAGTATGAGGACGACACATGGCAAGAGGAGAGAGACGGGTACTCTGAGTTCTACCCTAGGGGTGTCAGCAGTGCTGCTTTTGATGATGAAGAGGAGGAGGGGAAAATTCTGAAGAAGAAGGATCGCAATGTTAAGCTTGGCTGTGGCTCCTTAGAACCACATGCATCAAAGTTGTCTCCCAACCCCATTTCTTATCCTGGGGACTTCAGTGTCCCCGAGGTCAGAGACAAGTTGTCCCTTGAAGATCGACTGTCGATCCTTAGGGACCAGATTGACTACAACAAGAGAACAGACACAATTATGGAGTGTTTGCTGCAGTCATTCTTGATTGACGATTCATTGGACCATGACGATGATGTACTCTTCACAGAGGATTGTGGCTAATAATTCGAGATTGTAAACAATAACTGGGTGTTGTGGGTAATAAACAGGGCCACGAATTAGCTGGAGTGTTTTAAAGTCTTCAGAAAGTTCAAATTCTAGGTTCAAATCCCACTGGGGTCGAGTTTGCCTTTCATCTTTATGGGGTTGATAAAATAAAAATGTACATGTCATGTTCGGGGGTTGATTTCATCCCTTGATTGCTGACAGCTGCCCCAACCTCTTTGTCGCACAAATCTCCAGCCTTGTGCTTATGGTATAAACTAATTTTATAATTGCTGCTCTTCAGGCAAAATTTTCAACCATTATTATTATTATTATTATTATAATGAAGGCAGAAACATTCATCCACTGGACGAAATGCTTCATGTTCTGAGTTCAAATGCCACCAGGGTCAACTTTGCCTTTCATCCTTTCATGGTCAATAAATTAAATACCAATAAAATACTGGGGCCACTGTAATTGACACATCCCCTCCCCTCAAATTTGAGGAGCGTGCCATCAGTAGAAAGGAGTTTATTATTATTATTATTATTCAGTTCACAACTTACATTTTGTACAGTGATTGGTACCAAGAATCCCCTAAAGGATCTCCCTCCCTTTCACCAGCCCCCAAATCCATGGTCTTGGACTAATGTAAACAAACATCATCATCATCGTCATCATCATCTTTGTATAGATAATAAAATCCAGTTTGTTTTTGAAAAAAATTAAATTTGAATAAACCTATTTTTCTATGAAAATAAAAACAATATTTTTCTAAAAGCCGCAACAATGTCACTTGCTCTGAATATATATACACACACACACAGACACACACACACACACATATATATATATACTCACACACACACACATATACACACACACATATACACACACACACACACACACACACACACACACACACACACATATATATACACACACACATGTATGTATATATATAATGTAGATACCAGTTCATTGCACGAGCTTTTAAATCTCATTGGGGAACTAATCTGAAAAAAATAAAGACTGTGTATAAATGGATCCTCATTTGCTGCCATTTGGTGAATTGTTTCCAGCTTTAATAAAATAATATATATACATATATATACAGAGTGTCCTGATATTAAAGCAACCAAAGTTTTGGTATTTAATAACTAGCAATGAATGTGATAAGATATTAAAATGATACGACATTATAAAAACTTTGTTTGTCTTCTTTTTGTTTCAGCCAAAATAAATTCAGATTTATGACTTAGATAATGACTATAGACCAAAATACAATCGTAACCCTCAACAAAGGAGGCGAAAGTAATAAAGCTATACCAAAAATCCTTAATAGTAACCAAAAATCAGCCTCGAAAATTGTAAAGAAATTTCTAGAGACTGCTTCCAATGCAGATCGACCTGGACATGGCCAAAGAAGTGTGAAGACTCCCTCAGCTATGACCCTTTATTTTTTCCAAGATCTCTAATTGGTGGATGGGAGGAAGATATCTCCCAAACAGGAGGCCTAACAGGAATGCATACAACAGATCAATCCTCTCTTAAAAGGATCCCAAATGTCAGGTGATGATTTTAGAATAGGGTGGATGAGGATTAAGTCTATCACCCAAGATATTTCAAGCTATATTATGTGGTTTACTCTTGAAATCATTGAGCTGTGACCATGCTGCAGTTTTGCTTTGGTGGGTCTAATCAATCATATAGACCCCAACACTTACTTTTAAGTCTGTCATACATTCCTAATCTAAATATTTGTGGAACAGCAAGGTTAGGAAACCTACTGAAGATTTTAATTAATCAGTAAGTACTGAGGAAATTACAGCATCTTTCAATGATGGAAAGTATTTGAGTGTGTATGTATCATCATCATCATCATCATTTAACGTCCGCTTTCCATGCTAACATGGGTTGGACGATTTGACTGAGGACTGGTGAAACCGGATGGCAACACCAGGCTCCAATCTAATTTGGCAGAGTTTCTACAGCTGGATGACCTTCCTAACGCCAACCACTCAGAAAGTGTAGTGGGTGCTTTTACGGAAGACAGAAGAACATGTCTGGCGCCCAAAGAACGTGCCCGGAGCAGCAACTACATGCCTCGAGCCGTATGTACGTGTCTGGGGCCGTAAGTACGTGCGTGGGGCCGTAATTATGTGCCTAAGGCCGCAAGAACGTGCCCAGCAACGCAAGAACGTGCCTTGCGTTGCAAGACATTCCTAGAGCCACAAGAACGCGCCTGGGGCCGCATGAAGGTACCTGGCGCCGCAAGAACGTGTTC
Organism: Octopus bimaculoides; assembly: GCF_046866305.1. Lineage (NCBI taxonomy): Eukaryota > Metazoa > Mollusca > Cephalopoda > Octopoda > Octopodidae > Octopus > Octopus bimaculoides. The sequence continues at coordinate 10,782 of NW_028315488.1, forward strand.
GGGGCAGTAACTACGTGCCTAGGGCCGCTAGTAATTGCCTGGGGCTATATGCACGTTCTTTGGGCCGTAATTACGAGCCCGGGACCGTAAGTATGTACCTGGGGCCGCAAATATGTGCCCGGGGCTGTAAGTATGTGCTCAGGGCCGTAAGTACGTGCCCAGCGCCGCAAGAACGTGCCTGGCGCCGCAAGAACGTGCCTAGGGGCACAAGAACATGTCTAGGGCTGCTGCCAGAAGCTGCTTAGAGACGCAAGAACGTGATCGGGGCAGTCACTACCTGGGGCCGCAAGTAAGTTACTGGGGCCGTCTGTACGTGCCTGGGGCCGTAAGTACGAATCCCGGGCTGTAAGTACGTGTCCGGCACCGCAAGAACGTGCCCGAAGCCGCAAGACCGTGCCCGGCGTAGCAAGAACGTTCTTGCGGCTCTATGCACGCTCTTGTGGTGCCAGGCACGTTCTTGCGACGCCAGGTACGTTCTTGCGGGCCCCAGGCCCGTTCTTTCGGAACCAGGCACGTTCTTTTGGCGCAGGACAGACGTACGTACATACGGCCCCTGTCACTTACTTGCGGCCCCAGGTAGTTACTGCTGCGATCACGTTCTTGCATCCCCAGGCACGTTCTTGTTACCCTGTGCACGTTCTTGCGGTTCCAGGCACGTTTTAACGGCGCTGGGCATGTTCCATCGGCGCCGGGTACATATTAACGTTCCCGAGCGTGTTTCTGCCGCACCAGTCACGTACTTACGGATCCGGGCTCGTTCGTGCGGCCCCAAGCACGTACTTATGGCCCCAGGCACGTACATACGGCCCTAAGCACGTATTTGCGGAGCCAGGCACGGTCTTGCGGCCCTAGACACGTTCTTGCAGCCCAAGGCTCGTGCTTTCGGCGCCAGGCACGTTCTTGCAGCCCTAGGCACGTTCGTGTCCGGCGCGGCAAAAACGTGCCCGGCGTCGCAAGAACGTACCTGGTGTTGCAAAACCGTGCCTGACCCCCACATTGCCCGATGCCGCAAGAAAGTGCTCGGCGCCGCAAGAACGTACCTTTTGCCGCAAGAACATGCACCCTACTGGCTATGCAAGCAGGGTAATGTCTGTTCCCACTGATCAGAAAGATAGTCCATTGCAGGGAAATCTATTTGCAATTGAGTGGACTGCAGCTATATGAAATGAGATGTATTGCTCAAGAATACAATGTACTGCTCAGTATGGGAATTGAACCCACAATCTAGCCACTGTGAGTGCAACACCCTCACCACTAGGTCACACGCCTTCACACACACACACGTCTACATATGCATATATATAGAAGTATATATGTATGCATATGCATGTATGGCAATCATTTTTATGTCTGTTTTCCATGCTAGCATGGGTTAGATGTATATATATTTGATGATTTTTATTTTCGTCTGGATCCCATTCATGTCTTAACCCTTACCTATTGCTCAAATAAGGGATCTCTTATTCTAATGGTTTATTCATTAACAGGGAAAACGATAACAATCTAATCGCTCATAGCTAAAAAAATTGTCAGAGACAGCAAAGGTAAACACACGAAGTATTGAGTAGAAGCTGAAATTAAGGCGAAAGTGTGAGAATGTTTTGGTTCTGTCTGGAGTCCGTCCGGACGGAAGCATCGATGGGAGCATGCGCATTGGTGAGCGGAAGAGGTCAGAGGGCAACTGGATGTCATGTTTACAACGAAGAGAAGAAAACCTTCCCCTCCAGATTGTTGACAGGTAAGAAGAAAAGCTCATTTCCCCTTGTTTTTTTTAATGTCAACCCTCCTGTTTCTTAATTTTCCCTTCATACCACAACACACACGCTTTTGTGAGAAGCAGAGGAGTGTTTATAATCCGTAAATAACTTATACTGAAAAAAAGAAGAACCAAAACAAAACAAGAATACATTCTGGCATTTTAAATGAAGATTTCCAAGAGTCTCTTCTTCACAGTTCATTTAATCTACCAAAACCTCGCCCTTGCCTCAGCTTCCTATCATCTTTTGATTTGTTTTATTTCTTTCATCATTTTTCAACGACGACTTCGGGTATTTTCTGTACCCGAAATGGGAGAAGAAGAAGAAATCTAATGGATTGTGTTTGCTTGATTGTTTCTGTCTGTTTTTATGTATCTATGCGTTATAGATATAACGAAATCATGCCATCAATGTCTCATTTTAAACTAGAAGAAGAAAAAAAAGCCTTACAGATTTATTCTCACCTGCTTCAGGTGTGTATGTAAAATGCAGAAAACAGAATCGAAGTTTTATGCATCAGATGCGTCTATTTTTAACGCATCTGTTCGAGTTTAGTTGATACAACAGAGACAATGCTTTTATGAATTTCATAAAATGAGACACCCAACCGTTTAATTTCTTCTGACTCTCCTCCCATTTCGTTAAATCTCACTTGACGCAGAAATACCCGAAGTCATCCGGTTATATTTTGTTTGCAACGTCCTGTACCCAGATATGCATCTATATATATATACAGGTACGTGAAGGTATGTACATACATGTACATATATAGATGTAAAAATTTACATTTCCTTCTCCAAGCCTAGATTCGAAACCGAATCTAAGAATTAGCGGTCGCCCAAACACGACAATCAACAGGCGCGAAAAACAGGTTTTCTTTGTCCTGTCAAAAAGTGATCGATCATCTCCCTTTGACCTTCGACCTTAGAATGTCAGGCGAAATTCAACTGGTCAGCATCTAACCTATTTAGGTACAAACTCTGCTGCAGTATGTATGTCCTTCTAGCTGCCACGATTCTTATAAATAGAGTGGTCAGCAAGACGTCAGGACACACAGGGACAGACAGACAGGGAGACTGCTACTATGAGACCTCTGCTAATGTGAGACAGAGATTTTCCTCCGGCCAAGCAAGATGAGAGAACGAACACACACACACGAACATATCCTGGTTCCATCATTTGTCTAGCAACTCGAAGCAAGTTGTTAAAATTGAATGTAGTGGCTATTAATATTTATTAACTCCAGCTAATAAAAATGTTATAATTGAATCAGTTACCACTTTGTCATTTCTCAGGCAAACACATGCCTATCGCACCGACACTCAACAAAAACACACTACATTCTGGTGACTCCACTACATTTTGGTGACCCCGTCAAAGAATTCCGGCCTTCCCTGGAACCAGCTTCTACGAAGAATAACAGCCTGCACATCATCTGTCAACAAACCAACTGTGAATTTCTGCGAACACCATGGCTCTTCCAGAACCGAATCCAGCGGTGAATCCATTACCTTCCGACACGACAATTCAAGCGGCGATTACGTGGAAAATTCCCCCATTCTGGACGCACGACCCTGCATTATGGTTTCACCACATAGAAGCCCAGTTTTCTTCTCACCGAATACTGAGCGATGCGTCTCGACTGTCGCATGTAATCGGTTCTCTTTCACCAGAGATCATGAACGTCGTCCGTAATCTCGTCATGGCTCCACACGGTTCTGTGTCGTACGACACCTTTAAAACGACACTTATTAACAGAACTTCCGAGTCCCAACGAAAGCGACTTCACCAACTTCTGACATCCGAAGAATTGGGCGACAGAACGCCTTCCCAGTTTCTAAGAAGAATGAAGCAGCTTCTTGGAGATGAGAGCCTCCCCGACAAAGTGTTCAAGCAGCTTTTTCTCCAGCGTCTACCCTCCAACACACAGGTGGTTCTCGCTTCCACACGAGAATCCACATCCATTGAGGAACTGGCAGAGCTAGCGGACAAAATAGCTGAGGTACTACATAGGTTTTCCACGGTATCGACGGTGACGCCAGCCGCTCCCACTACCAATCCTTTCCTTGCGCCGACCAGTTCTTCCGAAATTGCGGACTTGCGTTCATTAATGACGCAGCAAGCCGCACAAATACAGACCCTCACAACCCAAATACAGGCCCTATCGCTTGGAAACCGGCGCCGAAGCAGCAGCCGACCGCATCGATATGGTAGACGATCCCGCAGTCCCAGTGCTACCCGCAACTCACCCGACACGTGCTGGTACCACCGAAAATTCGGTACACAGGCGCAGAAATGCACCATACCATGCTCATTCGCATCACCCAGTTCGGGAAACGGTACAGCCGGGAACTGAATGCGACGGACGTTCCTGGTTCGCACCCACAAATTCGCCTGTTTTTCGTTTGCGATCGGGTAACAGGCACACGTTTCCTAGTTGACACCGGCGCGGAAGTCAGCGTAATCCCCGTGTCCAGCATTTCAGGAAAACGAACGGAGACATCAGTCTGTCTTCAGGCAGTCAATCACTCGCCAATCCAACAGTTAGGGAACAGTCCCTAACACTGAACTTGGGACTACGCCGCACATTCCAGTGGGTATTTGTCATCGCAAAACTGCCGACCCCTATCTTAGGAGCCGATTTCCTCCATCATTTCGGTCTCCTAGTAGACATACAAAACAGACGACTTGTCGACAGCACCACACAGCTTACTGTGCGCGGTATAGCCGCTCGTATGGCCACAGTCAGCCCAACCATATTGCTTTCAACAACGACTCGTCACAGTACCATCCTGAAACAGTACCCGGACGTCGCTCGACCAGTTTTCCACAACCAGCCGATCAAGCACGATATCACCCACCACATCAAGACCAGCGGTCCACCTGTTGCTGCACGACCCAGAAGGTTACCACCTGATCGCCTCAAAGCCGTCAAACGGGAATTCCAACACATGCTCGACCTTGGAATCATCCGCCCGTCCAGCAGCAACTGGTCCTCGCCGATACACTGCGTCCCAAAAAAATCATCGACCGACTGGCGAGTTTGCGGTGATTATCGGTCACTAAACAAAAGTACCGTCAGTGATGCTTACCCAGTCCCTTATCTGCAGGATTTTTCTAGCTCGCTGCATGGCGCTCGCATTTTTTCCAAAATCGACCTTGTGCGAGCGTACAACCAAATACCGGTTGAACCCGAGGACATCCCAAAAACAGCAGTCACGACACCTTTCGGAATGTTTGAATTCCTGCGTATGCCTTTCGGTTTACGCAACGCAGCACAGACATTCCAAAGTTTCATCGACATGGTCACCAGAGGTTTGCCTTTCGTCTATGCCTACATAGACGACATACTGGTGGCCAGTAACTCGGAAGAAGAGAATGACCAACATCTGCACTTGCTATTCGAACGTCTGCAAAAATTCGGAGTCGTCATCAATCCCAGCAAATGTGATTTCGGAGTTGCTTCCCTTCATTTTATCGGGCACATCATCGATAAGGATGGTATTCGTCCCCTCCCTGATAAAGTACAGGCCATCGTGGAATTTTCGCCACCCACATCTCTCCGCAAATTAAGGGAGTTCCTCGGTCTAGTGAATTTTTATCGGAGATTTGTACCTCACCTTGCCGAGATAGCGCAACCGCTCACAGATTTGCTACGTCAGCGAACCTGCAAAAATACCGAAATTGCCCTGGATGAACACCAGCTCGCCTCTTTCGCCGCCCTAAAAAAAGCTTTATCCGACACTACTATGTTGGTGTATCCGAAACCAAATGCCCCGCTGTGTTTACTCGTCGATGCATCCGATTCCGGAATAGGAAGCGTCCTACAGCAGCTTGTTGATGGCATATGGCAACCGTTGTCTTTCTTTCCTAAGCGGTTAAAACCCGCCGAAACGAAATACAGTACCTTCAGTCGGGAATTATTGGCGGCATACCTGGCCGTTAAGCATTTCCGACACATGCTAGAGGGTACCAATTTTGCCATATACACCGATCACAAACCACTGGTATATGCATTCAACACCAAGCCTGATCGCCACTCGCCGAGAGAAATCCGCCACCTCGACTTCATATCACAATATACGACGGATATTCGCCACATCGAAGGGACGACTAACTTAGCAGCCGATGCACTGTCTCGAACGCAGATCAATGCCATTCACACCACGTCTACAATTGATCTGGCTAGTATAGCAGCTGAACAGGAGAATGACGAAGAACTTCTAAAGCTCCGGAATTCGCCATCTCTCAAATTTCAACATGTTCCGCTACCATCTTCCTCGGCCCATATTTGGTGTGATATCTCCACTGGTCACCAACGCCCTTATGTACCGCAAAAGTATCGTCGTGAAGTTTTCTCTGTCACATCCTGGTATTCGCTCCACTCAAAAGCTGATATCAACCCGTTTTGTGTGGACCAATATCAACAAGGACATCAGAGAATGGACCAAGTGCTGTGTCGCGTGCCAAAAAGCAAAAATCTACCGGCACATAAAATCACCAATCGGTTCATTTTCGCAACCCGACGCACGATTTCAGCACGTTCACATTGATATCGTAGGACCTCTGCCACCTTCGCAGAATTACACTCATCTACTCACCTGCGTGGACCGTTTTTCGCGATGGCCCGAAGCTTGGCCCTTATCCGATTCATCGGCAGAAACGGTCGCCAAAACGCTGATATCACAATGGGTTTCGCGTTTTGGCACACCCGCAACAATCACCACAGACAGAGGACGTCAGTTCGATTCCCACCTTTTCGCCGAACTGACTCGTCTACTCGGGTGCAAACACACCCGCACTACTGCTTACCACCCTGCAGCAAATGGCATGGTTGAACGCTTCCACCGCCAACTCAAAGCAGCTATTAAAGCATCTGCAGACTCTTCCAACTGGCTGGAACATCTCCCCTTCATCCTCCTTGGTATTCGATCCACGGTTAAGGAGGAAGTTGGACACACTCCGGCAGAACTAGTCTACGGCTCAACACTCACCTTACCTGGGCAGATGATTGAACCTGTTGCATCACAACACCTTCCTGACCCAGCACAATATGTGCACCGATTGCGGACATCCATGTCGCTTTTGTCACCTGCAGGCCCCAGACAACAGAACGTCGTTTCACATGTTCCCAAGGACATCAACACTTGGACTCATGTTTTCGTCAGAAACGATGGCATACCATCGCAACTCCGGCCACCATATTCCGGGCCGTACAAAGTCATCAAACGAGAACCCAAGTATTTCGTCCTCGATATCGGAGGTAAACGAAATACCGTTTCGATTGATCGTTTGAAAAAAGGCTTCATCGAGGACGACTTACATTCAGTTTCCTCTGTTCCTCGAACAGACTCACCAACCCCAGCAAGCACTACAGATTCTGCACAACCCCGGCACACTAAATCGGGAAGAACTGTTCGATGGCCCGCAAGGTTTGTGCAAGTTTTTCGGGTAAGTCCCAATTCTCAACCTACCCATCTTCTTTAATGGAACGCATACATCAAAACATAACTCATATGACTGCATCACCTACATTCAAACCTAAAGAATTCAACGAACAATTTGTATACATAAAAGAAAACATTGTTCCATATCAGCGAAAAACTTTCTGTTTGAACATTTTACTGAACATTTCACAAGCGAACTTTTTCGATGAACATTCTTTCATTTTTTGCATGTACATATGTTTTGTTTTCTTTTTAAACTGTTTTGCTTTCTTGTAAAAATATTTTGTTATCTGACGTTTACACACACTTGCAGCAGTCACATTCTCACTCGTGCTACCATTTGATCTTTTGCACCACTGAAATACAACCTGCCTCTATTTAGACCTCTAGTGGGTCGAGCAATCAATAGATGCACGTCTCTTTCAACGCGCCAACATGTTTCTGCCTGGGCACATATATGCATTGCCCACCATATAGCACACACCAACAGTGAATCCTTGCTTCATATTTTTTTTATGTCCCATGTTTTTGACATTCACTTGTCTGTTGCACCTTGTAAAATCTTTTTGTGCATACACAAAAAGATAACATTTCCAAAATCGTTCGATCTCCGGCCTTCTCACTAGAAGAGGGGTAGTGTAAAAATTTACATTTCCTTCTCCAAGCCTAGATTCGAAACCGAATCTAAGAATTAGCGGTCGCCCAAACACAACAATCAACAGGCGCGAAAAACAGGTTTTCTTTGTCCTGTCAAAAAGTGATCGATCATCTCCCTTTGACCTTCGACCTTAGAATGTCAGGCGAAGTTCAACTGGTCAGCATCTAACCTATTTAGGTACAAACTCTGCTGCAGTATGTATGTCCTTCTAGCTGCCACGATTCTTATAAATAGAATGGTCAGCAAGACGTCAGGACACACAGGGACAGACAGACAGGGAGACTGCTACTATGAGACCTCTGCTAATGTGAGACAGAGATTTTCCTCCGGCCAAGCAAGATGAGAGAACGAACACACACACACGAACATATCCTGGTTCCATCATTTGTCTAGCAACTCGAAGCAAGTTGTTAAAATTGAATGTAGTGGCTATTAATATTTATTAACTCCAGCTAATAAAAATGTTATAATTGAATCAGTTACCACTTTGTCATTTCTCAGGCAAACACATGCCTATCGCACCGACATATGTGGAGGTTTCTGTGTGTGGGGGTGTATGGGTGTATGCGGGTATGTGGGTATGTACACATGGGTATGCGCTTACGTATGTGCGCACGTGTTTGTAAATAGGTGTCTGCACGCTAGCAGACACATATGTAAACGCTCACTTTAATTACCTCCCCTCACCCACCCGAATGACTCCTTGACCACAACCTTTAGCATCACATCAGAGACACCCTCCCTTTATATTTCTATGTAAACTAGCGTTCTCATGCCTCTAAAGCCCGTGGAATAATATCGGTGACCCCGTCGTAACTCTATGTAAACAAACCTTCTGACGGTCACTGACCATGTAACACCTCAGCTGGTAAGTTACCCCATCATTTCGCTTTTGTCTTGCTACTAAATGTTTTATTATGTTCTCCCTGGTGAGAAACAAGTGATAATTCCAGCTACCCTTTCTTTTTTTGTGAAATGGCCCTCATTTACTTGGAACTTTCATCGACATGCGTTTTGCTCCATTTGTTGTTATTATGCATATACTTATATATTATTTGTATTTTATTGAAGGAATCCCCGTTCTTCCTATCAAGTTCACAGGTGCCCTTAACTCAGTCAGACCCATTAAACTTCACTTTTTCCCACCCCTTTTTCCGGGATAACACTTAACCCCTCCCCTTTTCATCTCCTAATTACGTGGTTACCCTGTTGTCCACTTCTACCTGACAACGACACGTCAACAGCTGATTTTAAAGGAAGGAGATAATTTGACTTCACTAACTATTTCAGAAGAGGTGCGCATTGCCTAATTACTAAACACTCAAATGGTTCAGTGTTTTTAATTCTGGTGACTTTC
>NW_028315488.1:25000-30808 GCF_046866305.1 Octopus bimaculoides
AAATCCACACCATTCCTAATATCACTTTTAAATGTCAAGTCATACCCTAATTCAAACACAACTATGCTTTCCCATTGGACACCTCTTAAACTTCCTATGAGAAATAATGACTTTGTGCTGATAGAAGTAAATGAGAAAGAGTTATTATATATTATTATTATTCATAATTTACATTTGTTTTCTTATGGTAATCATAAATATAATAAAAAATAGCACAAATAAATAAATAGTTGATATACTGGAAATTCTTTCTTTCGGATATGTAGAGGCATATTTATATAATAAATATTGATCTACGTCATAATTGTTTTTTTTATCTGTTTTAATTTTGTTTTTTTATGTATTTGAATTCTCAATGCAAATACTCTTAAACATACGGCTTTCGAACCAATATTTTGTGATTTAGCATTCCTTGAACATAGAATTTCATGTGTCTTTTTGAAATATTGTACTCAAGTGGCTTATGTACAGAGATATGTATTGTTTATCAATCAAATATTGTATATAAGTCAAAACAAATTGTTGGCTTTGTCTTTTTCAAAAATTTTTATATTATAATGTAAATAAATTGTTAGATTGTCAATTGTATTTTTCTATTTAATTTATTATTTGTAATTTATACTCCTATGTCTGTGGTATTCAACTGCTGTACCTGTGAACTGGATGTTTTACACTCCATATAATTTTTTTTTCTTTTGTTACATTATATATATATATACACACACACACGTAAAAAGAACCCTTCATGTGTCGTTGATGCCAGTGTTGCCTGACTGTTTCCATGCCAGTGGCAAGGAAAAAGCATTCTAGCGTGGTCGTTGCCGGTGCCGCCTGACTGGCTCCTGTGCCAGAGAAATATAAAAAGCACCCACTACACTCTCATAGAGGTTCATGTTAGAAAAGGCATCCAGCCGTAGAAACCTTGCCAGATCAGATTGGAGCCTGGTGCAGCCTCCTGGCTGACCAACTAGAACCTTGGACAGAGAGAGAAATGAAGTTTACTGTCAATAACTGTGAGATAACGTCCCACAACCTTACAACTCACACTAAGCTCTAATTCTCTTCTCTTACAACAGCATTCTATCTCTCTCTGTAGTTACTACTAAACATTGAAATAGGACACAAACACAAACTTTACTTCGCATGCTTTTGGATCTATCAGAACCTGTCCGTCGAGGCAAGGTATTGTAACATAATGGTAAACAAACACGTCCTTAAAACTTCAAGCATTGTTCATCTTTCACATCCTAAAACTTGCCAGTATAACAACAAATTTTTATCGTCAAAACCGCTGACTCTGACATTTCATAATATTGTGTCCCTAATCCAACCTTACCCTTTACGACTGGTAACTACACAAATTATTATCGTTACATATATATATATATATATATATATATATATATATATATATACACGCACACACATACACCTTACAAACTGATTGGCGGCAAGAAGGGCATCCAACTGTAGAATCAAACCACAAATGAACCCATTAGCTTGCTTACCAACCACACGGTTCCGGGTTCATTCCCTCTGCGTGGCACCTTGGGCAAGTGTCTTCTACTATAGCCTCGGGCCCACCAAAGCTTTGTGAGTGGATTTGGTAGACGGAAACTAAAAGAAGCCCGTCGTATATATATATATATATATATATATAATCATCATCATCATCATCATCGTTTAACGTCCGCTTTCCATGCTAGCATGGGTTGGACTATTTGACTGAGGACTAGTGAAACCGGATGGCAACACCAGGCTCCAATCTAATTTGGCAGAGTTTCTACAGCTGGATTCCCTTCCTAACGCCAACCACTCAGAGAGTGTAGTGGGTGCTTTTACATGTCACCCGCACGAAGGCCAGTCAGGCGGTACTGGCAACGGCCACGCTCAAAATTGTGTCTTTTATGTGCCACCCGCACAAGACTCAGTCCAGGGGCACTGGCAACGGTCTCGCTAGAAAATCCTACGAAGGCCAGTGAGGCGGTACTGGCAACGGTCACACTCAAAATGGTGCATCTTATGCGCCACCTGCACAAGAGCCAGTCCAGGGGCACTGGCAACGATCTCACTTGGCTTGCCGGGTCTTCTCACGCACAGCACATTTCCAAAGGTCTCGGTCAGTAGCCATCGCCTCAGTGAGGCCCAATGTTCGAAGGTCTTGCCTCACCACCTCAGCCCAGGTCTTCCTGGGCCTACCTCTTCCACGGCTTCCCTCAACTGTTAGGGTGTGGCACTTTTTCACACAGCTATCCTCATCCATTCTCACCACATGTCCATACCAGCGCAATCGTCTCTCTTGCACACTACAACTGATGCTTCTTATATTCAGCTTTTCTCTCAAGATACTTACACTCTGACGGGTATGCACACTGACATTACACATCCAACGGAGAATACTGGCTTCATTCCTTGCGAGCTTACACATGTCCTCAGCAGTTACAGCCCATGTTTCACTGCCATGTAGCATGGTTGTTCATACACATGCGTCATACAGTCTGCTTTTTACTCTGAGTGAGAGTCCCTTTGTCGCCAGCAGAGGTAAGAGCTCTCTAAACTTTGCCCAGGCTATTCTTATTCTAGCAGCTACACTTTCAGCGCACCCACCCCCACTACAAACTTGGTCACCCAGATAGCGGAAGCTATCGACTATCTCTAGTTTTTCTCCCTGGAATGAGATAGAAGTTGTTTCCTGTTTGTTTACAGTGTTTATTGCACCTGAACATCTGCCACATACAAAAACTATCTTCCTAGTTAACCTGCCTTTGATATTGCTGCACCTTTTATGTGTCCATAGCTTGCACCGGGTACGTCTTATAGAGTTACTACCTACTCCTTTTCTACATACTGAGCAGGGCCATCTACCTGAAGGGGTTTGTATTTTATCTACCTTCCTACTTATTAGGATTTTGGTTTTAGCTAGGTTGACTCTAAGGCCCTTCGATACTAGTCCTTGCTTCTACACCTGAAACTTCTCCTCTAGTTCTGATAGTGACTGCGCAATTAGTGCAAGGTCATCAGCATAGAGGAGCTCCCAGGGGCAACCTGTCTTGAATTCCTCTGTGATCGCCTGGAGGACTATGATAAATAGGAGGGGGCTGAGGACGGAACCTTGGTGGACCCCTACCTCTACCCAGAATTCATTACTCTACTCATTTCCAACCCTCACCTTACTGGCAGCATCTCTGTACATGGCTCGCACAGCTCTCACTAACCATTCTTCTATCCCAAGTTTCCTCATTGACCACCAGATAAGGGATCGGGGGACCCTTTCAAAGGCTTTCTCCATGTCAACGAAAGCCAGGTACAGAGGTTTATCCTTGGCTTATTTCTCCTGCAGCTGTCTTACTAGAAATATGGCATCAGTGGTGCTTTTACCTGGCACGAACCCAAACTGCATCTCATCTAATTTGACTCTCTACCTAATTAGTTGGGCTATGACCCTCTCCATAACTTTCATGACCTGATCTAACAGCTTGATGCCTCTGTAATTATTCGTATCTAAAGCGTCACCTTTACCTTTGTAGCAGTTGACTATGGTGCTGCTACACCAGTCATTGGGTATGACTCCTTCATGTATCACGTGGTTCGTAATATGGGTGACTAGGCTGTAGCCAACACTGCCAGATATTTTGAGCATCTCTGCAGTGATTCCATGATGGGCCGGGGGCTTTCCCTGTCCTCATACTCTTAATTGCTTTATCTACCCTGGTACTATCAACTCGAATAGCTGGTCCCTCTGTTGGGTCGACATACGGCAGGCTCTCTTTCTCCCATTCATTCTCTTTATTAAGCAGTCTATCGTAGTGGCATCTCCAGACCTCTTTCTTTGCAGCCTCATTTAGTGCAAGATCTCTCTCTGTAGTTACTACTAAACAATGAAAGAGGACACAAACACAAACTTTACTTCGCATGCTTTTGGATCTTTCAGAACCTGTCCGTCGAGGCAAGGTATTGTAACATAATGGTAAACAAACATTTCCTTAAAACTTCAAGCATTGTTCATCTTTCACATCCTACAACTTGCCAGTATAACAACAAATTTTTATCGTCAAAACCACTGACTCTGACATTTCATAATATTGTGTCCCTAATCAAACCTTACCCTTTACGACTGGTAACTACACAAATTATTATCGTTACATATATATATATATATATATTTATATATATGTATATATACACGCACACACATACACCTTACAAACTGATTGGCGGCAAGAAGGGCATCCAACTGTAGAATCAAACCACAAGTGAACCCATTAGCTTGCTTACCAACCACACGGTTCCGGGTTCATTCCCTCTGCGTGGCACCTTGGGCAAGTGTCTTCTACTATAGCCTCGGGCCCACCAAAGCCTTGTGTGTGGATTTGGTAGACGGAAACTGAAAGAAGCTCGTCGTATATATATATATATATATATATATATGTGTGTGTGTGTGTGTGTGTGAAACAGGTAAAAGAGAGTAAAGATTATCTATATATATAAAAATGAGAATGTGTGTCTGTCTGCCTGTCTGTCTGTCTGTCTGTCTGTCTGTCTGTGTGAATCCCTAAAACTCGAGAACTACACAACCAATTCCATTCAAATTTTACACATGCCTTACTTAGGGTTCCAGTTGTGTTTTAGTCAAAAAAAATTATTAACTTGTTGCAGAGTTCGAGCACACGGCAACATAATATCTCCTCCACTATTACGTGTCAAAAGTGAAACAAAAACACTCATGTCAAATACTTTCACTTTAAAAATGAAACTATTCCACTAACTGAAACAATCACATTTCGATACTGTAGTGACAGATACTTTCACAGAGAGAGAAAGAGAGAAAGAGAGAAAGAGAGAGAGAGAGATGTATATGTATACATATATATGTATATGTACACCATTTCGATACTGTAATGACAGATACTTTCAGAGAGAGAGAAAGAGAGAGAGAGATGTATATGTATACATATAGATGTACACGTATATGTATATATATATAGATCTATATATACATGTATATGTATACATATGTGTAGATGTATATATATATATATATAGATGTACATGTAATATGTACACATATATACATATATACATGCATACAGATATCTATACATATATACACCCATCACACACACATACACATGCACACAAACATACACATGCACACAAACACACACATTAGTCATTTGTTTTCTTATCCAAAACTACGTCAAAAGTACTGAATGGATCTTTATGAAATTTGGAAATTATATTCTTTGCATATATTTTTGATGTTGATGAAATTTTAACCCGAACATAACAGATGAGCATTATTTAGAAAATGATGTCACACGTTATCGAGGCTACCATTCTTTCTGGATTTGCAAAAGGGGATGACGTCTTTATTCCAAGAATTCCTCTTACTCCATCAGGAGCAGACATTCCTTTTACATTCAGAAGACTACAATTCCCCCTTCGTGTGACTTTTGCCATGTCCATAAACAAATATCAGAGCCAAACACTGTCTGTAGCTGGTCTTCTCTTGGAAGAGCCCTGCTTCTCACATGGACAACTGTATGTTGGCTGCTCAAGAGTGGGCAGCAACAAAAAACCTATTTGTATATGCTCCACAAGGGAAAACAAGGAACATAGTTTACAATGAGGTGTTATAATCACAACAGCAAGAAAGTATGTACATGATCACCTTCTTTAACGAAACTTCATTGACTTTCATATATTTATATTGATATACATATATATATACGTGTGTTTGGGTGCGTGTGTGTATATACATCTCTATATATAAAGATGATGCGTAGTCTAGACGGCGTTTTTAGATTT
>NW_028315489.1:0-10000 GCF_046866305.1 Octopus bimaculoides
TCTGTCAAGACCTACCAAAAACTGAGCAAATATAAAGATCTTGAAATAGAAATTAGCAAAATGTGGAATTTGAAGACGAAAACAATACCTATTTTCATAGGTGCCCTGGGAATGACAGCGAAACGGGCTGATTACTACCTAGCTCAGATACCAGGAAACCCCCAAATGGCTGAAATTCAAAAGATAGTGCTTATGGGAACTGCCCATATCTTACGTAAAATACTGTCTATGTGATCTCAAATTTTAAAACAAACACATAATTTTCTTATGGTCTCTTAAACGTTCTCTAGAACAACACTGTACAAATTCAAATATATGGTACCCTAGGCATAACACCTACATGAACTTCTAACGTGTCTCTTGAGGTCTCTGGGTGAGACTTGGATCCAACTTGTACAAATGCAAAGCAAAAGGGAAATCTTCCAAGGTGACTCGTTTTCTTTGTTACTTTTTGTATAATACCCATACTTTTTGAATAATACCCATAACAATGATACTTAGGAAAGTTAAGATGGGTTACCGATGTGAGAAGAAAGACCCATCATAGAACCATCTTTTGTTTATGGATGACCTGAAATTGTTTGGGAAATCTGAAAAACAGATAGATTCCTTAACCAAAACAGTCCAGAAGCGTGGGAGGAATGCTCAGTACTTAATATGAAAAGAGGGACGAAGGCAGCGTGCAGAGGATTGCGGTTACCATCAGGAGAGACCATATGTGAACCCGACGGTAGTGGGTTATAAATATTTGGGGATTTTGGAGCTGGATGACATTTTACATAGAAACATGAAAGTCAAAGTCAGCGAGGCGTATCGAATAAGGGTGAAGATGGTATTGAAATTGAACCGGAATGTCAAAAATTTGATTGCCTTAATGAATATCTGGACAGTTGCGGTGATTAGATATAGTGCGTCCATACTCAAATAGACTAAGGAGGAAATATCAACACTGGATATAAGAACGAGAAAGTTGATGACGCTGCATAGGGCGCTACATCTTAAGGCAAAGATAAACAGACTGTATATGAAAAGAAAGAATGGTGGCAGAGAACTAATTTAGTATAGACTATTGTATAAGAAGTGAAAGGAGAACGCTTGCCGAGTACTTCATAAACAGAGATGAAGATCTGCTGCAGTATGCCGTGTAAGATATGGATGTAAATGCAAAATGATGGGCAACGAAGAGTTTAACCAAAGAGCTGAGGAGAAAAGAAAAGAAGACCTTGAAATCAGAATACATGGACAGTTTGAAAGGAATGCACAAAACGTTAAGGAAAATACAGCATTGTGGACATGGCTTGAGCGAGGTGATCTGAAGCGTACCACCGAAAGCCTGATCATTGCTACACAAGACTAGGCTCTCGCAAACAGTTCAGTGAAGTATAACATCTATAAAACAGTTTCTGTGGAAAGAATGTGGAAAATGTGACCCACTTGGTAAGTGGATGTGAGAACCTTGCGCAAAAAGAATACAAGCGGTGCCATGATAAAGAGTGTGTGTATCTTCATTGATTCTTATGCCATAAAAACCAATATGAAGTAACAGAGAACTGGTATGAGAATGTACTAAGTAAATTTATGCAGGAGGATCGAAAAGTAACGATACTCTGGGACTGTGATTTTCAGCCGGATCGAGTAATCGAACACCGTCGCTGGGTATTGTGATATTGAATAAGAGAGACAAATACTGTCAGATCATTGATGTAGCCATACCAAATGACATGAATATTGTAAGTAAAGAGGTTGAAAAATCCACCAAGTACTACGAAATGAAAGTGGAAAAGGCAAGACTGTATGAAATGCGAGCGGGTAATATAAAAGTGATACCAGTGGTGATCGAAGCTTTAGGCTCAATCCCATTGAAAGTGCAAGACTTCTTAAGGCAACTGGAAATCCCATGCAAGATTGATGTCTTGCTAAAGCAGCCTTATTGGACACAGCACACGTTTTAAGGAAAGTATTATCTGTCTCAGGTTCTTCTTGTGACTTGACAGATGACTAAAGACTCCCGTGCATTGTTATCTACACTGCATCACGAATTAATAATAATAATAATAATAATAATAATAATAATAATAATAATAATAATAATAATAATAATAATAATAATAATAATAATAACTAGAACAGCAACGGACCATGATAAAACGATGGCAAGAAAAGCACCTACATGGTAAATACTGGGCTAAACTAAATGCGACAGAAATAGACAGAGAAAAATCCCAGCAATGGCTGAGAAGCTCAGGACTCAAAGCAGAGACTGAAGGATTTTTAATTGCTGCACAAGACCAAAGCCTCCCCACCAGAAATTACCAAAAACACATAATGAAAAGAAATATAACAAGTAACTGTAGAATATGTGGAGATCGATAAGAAACAATAAATCATATTATCTCTGGCTGCCCAGTCCTGGCTAAGAAGGAATATATTCACAGACACGACAGAGCTGGGACCTACATACACTGGAAGCTATGCCAACACTATGGAATAACAACAGAAAAAGATGGTATAGACACACGCCAGAAAAGGTCACAGAAAACGAGAAAGCAACCATACTCTGGGATATGCCAATACACACAGATAGAGAAATTAAGGCAAATAGACCAGATATAGTTGTCAAAGATCATGAAGAAAAAAAATGCTTTCTAATTGATATATCAATACCAGCAGATGACAACGTTTCTCTAAAAGAAATGGAAAAACTTTCAAAATACAAAGACCTGGAAATAGAGATAACTCGAATGTGGAATCTAAAAACAGAAACAATTCCTATCATAGTAGGTGCCTTAGGTATAATAAAAAAATATTCAGAAAAATACATAACAAAAATACCAGGACTTACAAATATATATAACATACAGAAAATTGCACTACTGGGTACTGCACACATTCTACGCAAAACACTTTCAATACAGTAAACATAAGAGCACCACAGCAAACCACAGCACATACCCAAGGCGCACAGAGCTGCGCTCGGTAGTGAAGTGAAAGCACGTTATAAAAATAAAACTACTGAACAATAATAATAATAATGATAATAATAATAATAATAATAGATGCAGTACCAGGGAGTGGCTCTCATAGCTTCTGATCTTAATTGATTGGAAGTGTTATCATGTACATTGTTTTGTCTTGGTATAAAAGATGGGCTACAGCAAATATTCTGCTTAATACCACAGATTTGCTTGTCAGTTGTTTGACCTTAACCAGTTGAGCATGTCCCTTGGTGGCTGACGATATGTGCATCTCTGATCATGACCAGAAATACTGGGGGAGCATCATGGCCGTGTGTTGAGAGGAATTCTTTGGGGTTTGAATAATTCACCTTTGGAAACATGGGTGTTTTGCTCAACATCCTTAAAGAAACCTTATTCAGGGACCTTTTGAGTGAGATGGGCTACTCGACCCGAAGAAAATTCTAACTGGGCCCCACCTGCGAGGTCATGCGCTGTTTATCTTGATATGAGATCACCATGTTGCGCACATATGGTTGTGATACATGTGCCTGGTGTACCCTTATCAGACGGGTAGTCATGATGGGTATAATGGGCTTCGTATATTTTACCCCAGTGTCTCTTTGATGGCATGCACTGCTCTCTCACTCAATAATAATAATAATAATAATAATAATAATAATAATAATAATAATAATAATAATGATGATGATGATGATAACAATAATAATAATTAATAAGTACAATGCAGACACCGAAGGATTTTTAATAGCAGCACAAGATCAAAACCTTTCCACCAGAGATCACCCAAAACACCTAATGAAAAGAAATACAACTAAGTAACTGCAGAATATGTGGTCATAGAGAAAAAACAATAAATCATATTGTGTTTGGTTGTAAATTTCAGATATATGTGTGTGTGTGTGTGTGTGTGTATGTGTGTGCGTGTGTGTGTGTGTGTGTGTGTGTGTGTGTGTGTGTGTGTGTGTGTGTGGAGGCGCAATGGTCCAGTGGTTAAGGCAGCGGACTCGCGGTCGTAGGATCGCGGTTTCGATTCCCAGACAGGGCGTTGTGAGTGTTTATTGAGCAAAAACACCTAAAGTTCCACAAGGCTCCGGCAGTGGGGAAGGCGAATCCTGCTGTACTCTCTCACCACAACTTTTGTATTTCAAAGGGCCAACCTTGTCACACTCTGTGTCACGCTGAATCTCCTCCAGACTACGTTATGGGTACACGTGTCTGTGGAGTGCTCAGCCACTTGCACGTTAATTTCACAAGCAGGCTGTTCCGTTGATCGGATCAAGGGGAACCCTCGTCGTCGCAACCGACGGAGTGCCACGATGCGTGTGTGTATGTATGTATGTTTGTATGTATGTATATGTACCTATGTACACACATATATATATATATATATATATATATATGCCCGTGGGCATATATATATATATATATGCCCGTGGGCATATGGCGTAGGGGTTAAGAGTGCGGGCTACTAACCCCAAGGTTCCGAGTTCGATTCACGGCAGCGACCTGATTAATAATAGTAATAATAATATAATAATAGTAACATCGTTAGGAATGAGAACCCAGGTTCGAAATTTCCCCCAAGTCACCTGACGAAGGCTGGAGGGTATATCAGCCGAAACGTTGTGTTAACAACAAACAAGATGAGGCCAAATATCCGTCAAATGTAAATAATGTAAATAATTCCTCATCTCTTAAATATAGAACTGTCTATATTTTTTATCTTTCATTAAATCCATCTCTAATCGGAGTCATGTTTGCGGATTGAATTACCAGGTCTTTTGTTTCTTCACATTACACACACACACACACACAAGTGTGTGTGTGTGTGTGTGTGTGTGTGTGTGTGTGTGTGTATTAAGCTGAGCATTAGCAGCAACATCTACAAGTATATCTGCTCTAGTAGTAGGTACACCAGCGGAACGACTACTAACATCGTAGCAGCAGCAGCAGCACTACCACCACCACTATCACCGCTACAAACTACAAGCACAACAGCAGCAGTGGTTGTTGTGGTTTCTTTCATTGTTGCTTCTTTTTCGTTCTCACCAAATTACCACGATGTGAAGACGTTCTGTCTAACTTTCTTATACAGAAACAGCGCACATGCAATAGTCGATTCACACACACACTAACGAAACACACATATACATGCACAAACACACACACGCCAACACACGCACATACGCAAAAACACACGCACATACAGATACACACATATGTATACATTTCTTTATATATTTATAAGCATCTTTACGTATGCAATTTTCATGTGCGTTTATATTATAGTTTGACGACTATGGCAGCATCGTAGTTTCGAATTGAATGTGCGTATTTGAGTGCGAGCGGTAAACAGGTTCCTTTTTTTTTTTGCAGTTTCTGTCGATTATGATGATGGTAATGATGAATATGATGATAATGATGATGATAATGATCATCATCATCATCATCATCGTCGTCGTCGTGGTGGCGGTGGTGGTGGCAGTGGTGGTGATGATGATGATGATATAATGGTGATCATTATCACGATAAAATACAATGACGATGACGACGATGATGAGTATGACGATGACTTCTGTGATGGTACGAATTGAAGAGATATTGATGTGTGGCGGTGGTGGAGGTAGTGGTGGAGGTGGTGATGGTGGTGGTGGTGGTGGTGGTAGTAGTAGTGGTGGTTGTGATGGCTGTGGTAGTTGTGGTGGTGGTGGTGGTAGTTGTTGTGGTAGTGGTAAATTTGCTTGTGGTTATGGGAGATGGCATTGCTGTTCATAACTTAATAATATATAAAAGCAATTATAAATCGGGATTAATTACAGTATAATTAATCCCAAGAATGCCTTTTCTGTCGTCATTCATGTCAGTGAGCCGATACTAATAAAATATTTTAATATCTTAGTAATATAAAATTTTGTCGCTGATATACAGTAATCCTTCGACTATCGCTGGTGTTATATTCCATATTCTACCATATTCTATTCATATCTGCACTTGGTCTGCTTAGGAGGCTATTGTGCCCTAGCATGTGTGCTGTCTCTTTTAGTTTTCGTATTTTCCAGTGGTGTTCTCTGTCTATCATTTTAACTCCAGCCCACAGGGGACCGGTATTAAGGAAGAATACAAAAATATTAGGTTTATAAGCTCAAGCATTCACTCTATAATTGCCCACGGACATATAGCGTAGTGGTTAAGAGCGCAGTCTACTAACCCCAAGTATTCCGAGTTCAATTCCAGGCAGTGCCTCGAATTAATATTAATAATATCAAAAATATCTTAGGAATGAGAACTCAGGGCTGTGTTAAAAAATTCTACCAGGACACCTGATGAAGGCTGGAGAGTAAATCAGCTGAAACGTTGTGGTAACAACAAACAAGATAAGGCCACATATCCGTCCAATGTAAATAATGTACAGAATTCCTCATCTCTAAAATATAGAACAGTACTACGTATTTTCTTTTAATATATTCTAATTAATGTATTATACAGTGCAGTACTGTACTGTATTTTAATTTATTACTTTTTAGGCGTGAAAATGCTTTTCTTATTACAGAATTAAATCAAATCTAAAAAGTATAAATACGTATTGGCAGCAGAATCCAGTGATATACCGAAGAGTCCGTGATATAAATTTACATATATTAGCCAGAACAATCCGCGATGTACTGAGGGCGCGATAAGTGAACCGCGATATGACGAGTGATTAGTGAAGTTATTTATAAACACCGTATCAGCCATGATTAAGGCTTAGATATGATCAAGCATAGTCCAATAGGGACCAACTTGCCTTGTTCTGCGAAAGCTGGATGTTATTTGAGAGAGAAGTGACTACTATTTCTAACAATGCGAATGACAATATAAAATCTTGTTCATTGTCTCGTTTGAATTTAATACTGATTAGAATTTGCGCTGAGAAACGAGATTTTTTCACATAGGGAATCATGAAATATAAGAGAGTAATTTACTAGAGCACGAACATAACTTCACAAATAAAGATCTCCATAAGATTATCGCACTAGATAAATCTATCTATTTCTATCTCTCACTCTCTCCCACTCTCTGTAGTTCTATAATAAATTGTTATATGCGCAGTAAACAGGGAGAGTCGAAATGCTTTGAATTTCGCTATTTACCGTGCATATAACGATCCATCGTCGGTAGGAAGGTATCAGCACGGATCGTCGAACAGTTTGTTCGCTGATAACAAACATACAAAGAAGGCCATAAAGCTCACGTTAGATTCAGTAGTACGAGTCATTCTAGCAGACGAGACATAACATGTCGAAACACTTGTATCCCAGTAACACATAGGAACATATATTCGTCGTAAAGAAGTTGTCCGGAACGTATTAAGAATAAATGATAGATATGCAAATCCTCGTGTATATATATATATATTACGTACAGGTATGTGCGTACCGACATCCACCTGTATGTATAGGTGCATATCTGGGTACAGGACATTGCAAACAAAACGTCGACGAGAAAATACACAAGCCACATAGAGAACATTCTACTTCATCAGCTACCCCTGTTTTAACACCGGCGTTTCGAAGAGCTGGGCAGGACGCATCGTTAAAACAGCTCTTCCCATGGACCGCAAATTAAATTTGTATACACAAATTAAATCTTGCCATGGAGGAATGTAGTGGCGGATAAAAAACAAGACAGGAAAACAAACAGAAAAGGCTTTACGGCCAGACGAGGAAAATTATTTGTGTATGAACGCTGTGAGGCACGAACTTGAAAGGGACGAAGTAGTTACGCGTGTTTGCTCGGCGATACCCAAAGAAGAAAAGGATTATTGACCGGAAGCATGTGACCATGCCGGTGTAAGGGGAAGAGAGAGACTGGTAGAGGGAGAAACAAAAGGAGGAAGTAGAAGAATAGGTGAGCAACGAGAGGAAAGAGAAAGAGAGGAAGTACGAGGGGGAAAAAAGAGATACGTAGAAGTAACAGAGGAAGAACGAGAGGGGTAAAGCGAGATATGTAGTAGTAAAGAGGAAGAACGAGAGGGGGGAAAATGATAGAGGAAGAGATAGAGATAGAGTAGCGTCGAAAAATATAAGTTTACGAAAAACTACTTACGAATTGTAAATGAGTATATGCATATATACGTACAGGTATGTGCGTACCGACATCCACCTGTATGTATAGGTGCATATCTGGGTACAGGACATTGCAAACAAAACGTAGACGAGAAAACACACAAGCCACATAGAGAACATTCTACTTCATCAGCTACCCCTGTTTTAACACCGGCGTTTCGAAGAGCTGGGCAGGACGCATCGTTAAAACAGCTCTTCCCATGGACCGCAAATTAAATTTGTATACACAAATTAAATCTTGCCACATATATATATATATATATATATATATATATATATATATATATATATATGAACATGCGTGTGCGAGTGCGTGTGTACATAGATAAAATACATAGATAGTACATACATACAAATATATACACAAATATATGTATATATATATATATGTATATATATATATATATATATATATATATATATATATATATATATATATATATATATACACACACACACACACACACACACACACACACACACACACACGCACATATATATACGTACGTACATACATAACACATCTCACAGGCACACACGCGCGCACATACACATGCATATTACACACTCGTACATATATTCACATTTGAATTTTACAAGTAAAGGATTGAATGCGACTTCGACTATTCTTGGTGCAGTGAAATTCATCAGTGTAGACTATAATTTGTTTACCTATGAATACAATTCTGAGCAATGTGTGTGGAAAGCAGGTTTGATGCATTTTGTTCCATCTCGTGGATGGAACTATACAAATACACACACACACACACACACATATATATATATACATTCGCGTACACACGCATATATGTATGCACATACTCACGCATAGAAATGTATACCTACATACTAGTATGAGACTTAACGATTGGTAGGAATATTAGTTTCACCTATATCACTAAACGCGGTTAGCTTCCATTTATTATGCTTTTAAGCATGAAGCATCAGTTAAATTACCGTTATATTTATTACGTTTTTCAGTCCGTTCCACTCTTTATTTGTTTCGTCAACAACATCTAATATTCCGTTTTCAGTAGACTGACCATCTATCATGGAATGAAATTTAAACAAGGAGCCTAATGCCGAAGAGGTCCTGTGCTGTTAACGACACTAAAAGAATCTATGACATTGTGATTACTTATGAATTAAGGATGATGAATGGCCGGTCTCCTTAGTTATCAAGTGCTGCCTTCTGCAGTTTATTGAGATATAAAAGCCATGGATGCTAAACAGTTGCAATAATATAGAATAGAATATTAGTACTGAACTCTTACACATTAGATACAGGTTAATGCTAAAACATTCTACCAAGCTTTGTAAATGATTTATACATATGATACACAATGCATATAACCATAAAAAGAAGAAGATTCAATGTAGGTGAAATAGATAGCAATCTTAACAAATAATTAAGGAACAAGCTGGCAGAATGTTTAAGACACAAGGTAAAATGCTAAGGACATTTCGCCCGTCTTTACGTTCTGCTCAAATTCCACCGAGATCGACTTTGCCTTTTATCATTTCGTGATCGATAAAATAAGTAGCGTTCGAGCACTGAGGATGATGTAATCGGCTTACACCCTCCCATGAAATTGCTGCCCTTCTGTCAGAATTTAAAACCAATATCAATAAACATTGCCAGTTATACGATACTTAAGTAACAGACTACCGAGTAGCATATTACTGAAATTGAAAAAGTATTGAAAGTATTGAAAATTATTGAAAAAGAGAAGAATAGAAAATTATTTTTCTGCCGTGAGGCAATATACAGACTCCACAATTTGACGCATTTATCCACCTAAGGCCTACAAATAAGCGGATGCATTTTGCTTCGATTACCAACATGTAAATAAGAAGAAATTACAAAGTATACAGTTTGCCAGGTCGACTGGAGTACAATGATTGTTAGCAAATCTC
>NW_028315489.1:15000-17500 GCF_046866305.1 Octopus bimaculoides
CACCACATTCAAACGTGTGCACAGACATATAATCAGAATAGCTGGGTGAGGTTTGTTTTCCATGGGTTCGCAGGTGAGATTTGAGGCCAGCCAAGGACAGACATGGCCTGTCACAGACTGTGCACACAAAAAGGTCCTTGTCATTCACCTTCTCAGTCTTCACCTTTTTCCTTAAATGTCTCTTGAGCCCTGCTTGCATCATCCTGGCCTCTTCAAATGCTTTCACTCCACTCCACACCCTTGTTCGCCATCCAACTCGATCTGAAGCGAGGACTTCTATATCTTTTGGAGCCATTCCAATTGACTTCATAGCAGTCCTTATGCCATCCTTAAACCTTTTTTTAGGTTTATGCCGATAACGTTTCCCCTCTGCAAGCTCACCATAAAACAGCTGTTTCGGCATGCGTTCATCTGCCATTCGAACAATATGGCCACACCATCTCAATTGGTTCCTCAAAATCATGGCTTTAATTGAGGGGATGCCTGCAGATGCAAAGATATCTGTGTTTGGAGTAAAAGAATTCCATTTAATTCTTAAAATATGACGAAGGCATTTTTGGTGGAATTTTTCTAACATTTTAAAATGCCTTTCATAACAGGTCCAAGTTTCACAGGAATACAATAGGGATGTTAAGACAAATGATTTGTAAAGAGCCAGCTTTGTACTGTTATTTATATGTCGCTGGCGCCAGACGCGTGACTCCAAGCCACCAAATGCTTTTGCTGCCCTTTGAATTCGCAGGTGTATTTCCGTATCAAGATTTCCATCATCTTGAACAGAGCTTCCCAGGTAGACAAATGAATTTACAACCTCAAGTAACTTTCCCTTAACAAAAATTTTAGGGAGGTTACAAACAGCACCATACGCAGGTTGATACATCACAACTGTTTTTTTCAGATTGATGGTCAGGCCAAAATCATCACAAGCTGCATCAAATGCAGATACAAGGGATTGCAGACCCGATTCAGAATGACTAACCAGATCGCAATCGTCAGCATACAAAATTTCCCTAATAAGTGAAGTAAAAACCTTCGTTTTAAACTTCAGTCGGGTCAAATTAAAAACATTCCCCGTTGTTCGATATTTTATGTAGATACCCTCCTCAGAGTTTTGAAAGGAACGTGACACCACAACGGCAAAGTATATTGCAAAGAGGGTGGGTGCATCAAGGTCTCCCTGCTTTACTCCATTTTCCACAGCAAAAGATTCAGAAAGCCTACCACCAAAATTAACCCTAGCTCTCATATCCTGATGCAAAGCCTTGACCATGTTTATAAACTTTTCTGGGCAACCAATTTTCCCCAGAATTAGCCACAGAGCACTTCGATTAACAGTATCGAATGCTTTGCTCAAATCAACAAAGCAATGGTACAGAGCAAGATTCTGTTCAATGCACTTCTCCTGCAATTGTCTGACAGTAAAGATACAATCAGCTGTGCCCCTGGAGGAACGAAAACCACACTGAGACTCAGACACCATACTTGGAACTATAAAGGTATTTAAACGTTCTAACAAAATGCGGGCGAGCACCTTTCCAACCACAGACAAAAGTGAAATCCCACGAAAATTACCACACAGATCCTTTGGCCCCGATTTATATAAGGAGACAAGAATGGCATCAATCCAGTCTTGAGGCACTTTCTCACTTCTCCAACAGTGACAAATTAAAATATTTAAGAGTTCCATCATTTTGTCACCCCCATATTTCAAGACTTCTGCACAGATTCCATCAGATCCTGGAGACTTGTTGTTATTCAGCTTATTCATAGCTAAATAAATGTCATTTAGAGTTGGTTCAGATGCCATCTCTTCTATAACTGGAAGTTGTTCAATTTTTTCTATCGTCCTCATATTAACGGAGAAATGTTCTACCCAACGCTTATGAATAGAAGCGGTGTCAGTCAGAAGAAAACATCCATCTTCTGTTCTCACTGGAGCTACTGAAGAAGATTTTGGACGATATACCTCCCTAACATAAGAATACAAACAACTGGCATCATTTCTATCAGCTGCTTCTTGTGCCCCTTTTGCCCTATCATTCCACCATTCCTGTTTAATTTTCCTTAGAGCAGTTTGCACCCTCCTTTTCAGCTTTCTGTAAGTTTCATTTGAGTTGGGATTCAATGACTGAGAGAGCAGTGTATTGCCTAAGTTTTGTTTTTCTAAAAGTAGATCATGAATTTCTGCTGATCTATCTGAGAACCAATCTCTGGATTTATGAGATTTAAATCCCACTGACGAACTTGCAGCCTGAAATACTTTTGTTTTGAAATCTTCCCTTAAATTGTTTGGGTCAAGATTAATACTTTCTATAGCGTCGTGGAATCTTTGCAAGTTGCTTGATAATTTAAAGTTTGCAACGTTTAACTTTTTGGGTATCTTAGGACCAGACTGTCGGTTTTTAGGTTTTATCGAAAAATCTATTTTGCCACGCAGTAGATGATGGTCAGTCCAGCTCTCTGCCCCTCTCATGACCCGAACGCTAGAAACGTCTTTCAT
>NW_028315489.1:20000-30770 GCF_046866305.1 Octopus bimaculoides
TTTGAAAAGAACATGACATCACCTTGAAACTAGCTTTTCAGTCTCATTTAATAGATATATCGAAAACACAGCAATGTTATAAATGCAGCAAAGGAATTTTCATGATACTATCAGTCCCAGTAATTGGCTGATACTTCATTTCATCGACTTTTGAGGGATGAGTAGTTCAGTTGACCTCAGCGGAATTTCAAACCAGAGTGCAAAGAACTTGAAATTGTTACTTATTTATTATAACAAATGTTTTTTAAGAAAGTAAAAGTCAAGAATTTAGCCAATCGCTTTCAATACTTGACTGATTCTTTTATCGGCGTCGAGAATAAATATAACGTATGTCAACTAAACTAACCACGTTCATCAGTATTATATATTTTCAGGTTATTCTAAAAAATATAAAGTTGCTGCTTTATTATTGTTTTTTTTGAAATTTGTTAGTAGAATTATGTAAGACAATAACCAAAAATCGAATTTAGTTTGAAGGCTTTGATTTCCAAGATTACTAACAAAACTACGTTATGCTATTAATACGTGTAACAACTTTGGTGCTGTTTGGTGCTACGTGTCACAACTTTGGTGCTGTTTTGATTTTCCATTTCTGTTGTTGTATGGTAATGGTAGCACTAGAGAGGGCTGTCGTTTCCTCTACTTAATCTGGTATCGAATTCTTGTCGAAATTGACTTTTTTCATTCCTTCAGATTCCATAAAATAGCTGCTATATTCTCAGGCAATTAACCCCACGTATCTACACAAATTTTCTTGACATTTCGCATTCATTTAGTTATCAAAGCTTCCTTTAATAATTAATAATTCTCGAGCCCAGTTATGAATTTATATATGGGGGATGTAAATATAGTAAGCATCTCACTAGAGAATCAAAGCCAATTTAGACGTTCGACTCAGCAGATGATCTCACCCTCAACCTATCGTATTATAGTTTATTTATCCTATAACGCATGTATTTGAAAAAAAAATATCCCTTTAGTTATCCTTAAGGGAAAGATGTGTAGAATTGACTTCTCAAAAGCTTAAACGATGTCATAAAGTAGAATATGTTAATATGTAATTTTAAATAACACTTTGCAAAATTCTAAAGGCATTGAGGGTTATATTTGGACAAATGCTACAAAGCGTCATCACCATTTACAATAAATAGTCATGATAGATGAAGATATAATCAGAGATTTACTTAGTCATTTGAAAATGCGTAGTTTATTGCAACCAAGTAATCGGAACCATATCAAGCAGTCGACTCGGATGACTTAAAGATTTTATAATGAGAAGACAGATATTGTTTGTTTGGCTTTTTTGGTTGTCAATTTATAAAATCTTTCATTTTTAATTTCCGGAGTTTTTGTTCTTTTTCGGAGCTGAAATTTCTATAATTTAATTTCGGTGTTGCATTGGTCATCTTAATGAATTAGCAAAGTGGTAAATTCGTCCAGCTTTTCCATCTTTTATGCCAGGCTCTACGTTGAAATATTTATTGAAACCACTTAGAAAATAACAAATACGATAATAAACATATATATTTGCGCACGCCTGTGTCACTATATGTATCATACAAAAAGTTGTGTGCCCTTCTTAGAAATAATATTGATTTATAGCAAAAGGGCAAATCGTAAGTTTATGACTGCAACCTTTTCATAAATATGTCAAATGCTTTTGACATATAAAAGAAGTGGAATCTTGATTAGCATAAGGAAACCACCCATCACTGACTCACCATACCAGAGTTTGTGCATGATACTGTTGATGCTCTTCCAATTGCATACAAGATAAATATACATGCATTTTTTTAATTATTTCTTTCGAGAATTTTTTTAAATTATCGAAAGTATTCATGCTTCAAGCCAAACCGTGTAAATTATTGTTGATCTAGTTAGCTATTCCCGCATTACTATATCGACAAGAACATGCTTTCCTGGTGTGATGTAATAATATGGAAAATGCACGGGTTGCCCTCCGTATAACCGAAATGATTCAAATGTATGAGAATTAGGATTTTATTGTTCATTGTATTAAGCATTTTAACATTTGTTTTTCTGTATAATAGATTGACTAATAGTCAGGCTACTGTGGTGGCGAGAGTCACTGACACCCTGTGGGGTTGGAAGAATGGTCTAACCGAACTCTTGTAAAAAGTAGCTTATTGGTTATGACGAGAGAAATCTCAGTAGTGAGTCGTTTTGGTTGATTTATTAACGTTGTGGATGGGATGTCCCATGATGAAGGTCCTCCCTACTAGTAGAGTTGCCTACTATTGTCACTTTTGTTTTCTTTCCTCTTCCAGCGGGGGAGAGAATAGTAGTAAGTAATGGAAGTGTTACAAACACGTGGCGGTAGCTACGCACTAGTAGCAGGTAAAGAAAATGTAGCAGCTACTGTGAACCAACTGGAAGTCAAGGAAGTACCTGTTGACTTTGAAATAGTAAGAAACAGCCAGAAATTAATCCAAAGTGAGGGGTCAAGTTTAAAATTGACCCCGCCGGAAGATATAATAAGAAGTATAAAGGAGAAAATGGTGGTTTATAGAACCCTATCTCTGAGAAGCAAGAAGATAGAAATGGCTAGCGAGGAAGCTATAGAAGAGTGCTTTGAAAATATAAGAAGTGAAATTGAATTTTACTGCAGAGGAAAAAAGTATGGTACAGTGGAGGTGCGTTTCCCTACTGAGGAGGTGGAAGTAATGTACTCCACTGTAACGTTGAAAACAGAAGAATGGGCACTCCTGTCAACTTACCTCGGTAAACGAGTGGTGAGAGTGAGGATTGGCAGGGTGCCCCCTGAGATTAACGAGATGTGGCTGCTTGCAGCTATCTTAATAGAATCTAAGGAGGTCCCAGAAGTGCTACAAGTCAGCCGCACCCAACAATTGAAGTGTGCGGATATGGTCTGGCTACACCACTGGACCTACAGGAAATTACCGAAGAGATAGAGCTACCAGATGATGTGAAACTGCGACTGATAGTAGAGGGAAAACCGCCCACCAGCTATTACTGCAAAAGAAATGGAACACATAGGTGAATTGTCTCCTTCTTAACAGCTAGACACCAGGAGAGGAGATACAAAAAGGAAATAAAAGAGGCGAGGAATTAAAGGGAAATACAGAAGGAAATGTAGAAAGCAGAGATGAAGGATTTCAGAAATTACAAGATAGAAAGAGGAAGGGCTTTAAAAACTCCCCACCTCCAAAGAACTAAAAAAGAAGCAAAAGAAGGGAGTAAGTAACATAGAAGCACTCATACAGTATATTCCATTAAGGCAAAAATAGAAGAATACCCCAGCCAACCCAGAATATCCACAGGCACACACAGACAGACCAGCATCTCCAGTTAAATACACACAAACACACACAGACAGCCCAGAATCTCCAGTTAAATACACACGAACAGACACACAAGCATTACAAGCCAGTTATAAACATAGGGCGTATCTAACGTACTATTGGTCAAACACGGACATTGAGGAAAAAATTATAAAAATGAAGACGGTAATAAGAATTATAGAGCAGGAAGAAATACGTGTACCAGGCATGGAGTGTATAATAACAGACTTAAACAATTACAAAAAAAATTCAAGGCAAGATTCGGCGATGACGTGAACCCACTGAGGTGAGGGGTAATATACGATCATCTACCACCTGTGATGGAATTTGAACAATTGAGACCATATTTTATATTTGAAGATAAATTAATTGTTGAACATTGGTATAAAAGAGAGGAAAAATATAGTTAAAATGTTACTACTCGAAAGTTGTTGTTCGAGTAGCTATTGCACCTTCATTCATTATATAATTTCAATTTATTCATTCGTTTATGTTTTATGTCCCCAATTGTATTGTATTGTCGGTCCTTGTGCCGACCCCTCTGTGTTGGAGCTGTACGGCCAATAAAGAAACGAAGTCGTGGGAGTCGTTGAAGTAGTAAATCGTTGAGATCGTTGAGAGTTTTATTTATTGGACTGTCGTGTTTAGTGGAGTAATTTGAAGTACGTCGTATAAAGTCAGTTGTATCTATCTCAACTTCGTGAAATCTGTATTCCAACGTATAGAAGGGTATAAAAGTTAACAAGTAAGCAACTATACTTTTCTCGAGTTTTGCATCAGTTTGCTAACATTATTTCATGTTCGGTTTATTGTGCCTACTTGTCGTTTAGAAAGAAGGTTATAGTTTCATTGAATAATCTTTTTCTATGTCTTTTGACGTTCTATCCACAGACAGAATTTGTAATAGCGAAAGACGATGGAACCAATCCTTTGAGCTGTAATTGTCTTAATCATGCCTGCAATCCAACCTCAGTAAGATACGTACCACTGATCTCACAGCTAGTTTCCTATTGAAAATACATTTCATAAAATATAAATGAACGCTCCAGTTATATTAACAATACCCCAAACATATAAGAAAAAAGTTTTGTAACTTACACAAAACAAATCTGATGTAAGTGTGATAAATGTACAGAATTCTTTCGGCTTACTTACTCGAAAATATTCACAAAGACGTTGTTATTCCCATGGTGTAGGCATTTATGCTTTTCTGAAGATTATTCGTGATGTTAGTAAAATGAAAATGCTATAAATCAAGATCAAAAATGCATAGAAAATCTCGGTTGACCCAGACGTGTACTCTGCAACCTCAGTCCGTGATAAAACATTAGATAAACCATGAAATGTGCTCTGTCCAAATGTATGGAGAGTAATCAAATTTTCAATAACAACTTGGTCTAACGAAAGAAAAGTTATATGATTGAGATGACGAAAGTTATTGATTCATCGGTTTTTATTGATTCTATAATGCTGACACTACGATTTGTTTTGCACATGCCGTCAGTACTACTACTACTACTACTACTACTACTACTACTACTACCACTGCTGCTGCTGCTGCTGTTGCTGCAGGTACTTCCAGCACCAGCACTACCATCATCATCACCACCAGTGATAGTGATGGAGATGACGACCACGATGACGATGGAAATGGCAATGGTGATGGTGCTGTTGGGGATGTTTTAATTTATTGGCCACACGGATTCATAGAAATACAAAAAAAAACCCATTAAAGAACTGCTCGACAGATGGTGTACAAAGTTCTGTGGTGTGAAGCAAATATGAAGAGAGATGAAAGACATAAAATATATATAGTACAACGAATTAAAAACATGAAAAATGGCATAAATTTTGAAATATGACTAAAATACATTAAAAGATGTTTGTAGAAGATTTATACATCCAGTTCAGTGTACTTCACTGTCTTCATCGGGGTACATTTTACTTCCTACGTGAATTGTTCCTGAATGAAGATTTCAGAATAACATGTAAGACGTTCTAGGGTTTTAGTGACGACCTATACCCTGTACTTCCTCCATATACGAGGTGTACTGAAAAATTCGTGACTTTCAGAGTAACGCGAAAGGCCTGGCTGCAGGCCCAACCTTCCTAGTTCTTTTATAGGACTTGGAACAACTGAAAGACTTCTGCAATAAGCGTGTGAATCTGAGACGAGAATATGTTGAATAAAATCATAATTGACTTATCCTCTTGTATTTTCTGTTACCCAAAGTCAGGAACTTTTCAGTGCTCCCTCGTGCAGTAAACACTTTGTAAAGTCTATCCGACATTTGTACGTATCTTCTGTCCTTTCATAGTGTTGGAAATATAATTTCATTTTGCTTCCAATTGCAGGTGCATAAAGTGAGACTCAATAGATATCTAGAAGTATTGCTAAGTGGGGGGGTTTCAGTACCTTTAGAAATATAGGTGGTTCCTCTACACAGAATATAGTCTCACCTAAGTTATAAGAAACTCTTCAGCAAAGAGTCTCTATTACACAAGAGTTGTATACCTGTACACATTCAAACGCTCTTTAATTATTTTCTATTGTTTTATTTGTTTTTCTCCAGTTTGAAGAGAAAGACTGACTACGCACTTTTAGTCTTCCTCTCTTATCCATCCTCAGAAGATGTCTTGTTACTGCTATGATGGCGTGTTTCTGCTCTTTTAGTGCTAATTGTTGTAGTTGGTGATGTAGATGATTCTTATTGTCTTCGCTGGTTGAACCTGGAGACGGGGTTGTTTGGAGGTTTTCCTATTTGCTGCTGGCAATGCGTGTGGGACAATTTTATTTAGTGATTTGTTTTGTTATGGTTACTTTTGTTCTTTTAGTTTGTCTGCAAAACAAAAACGAGGAGGCGTTACAGCCAGATGTGTAGCTGCTCGGCTGTGTATGTTGGAAGCTGAATTTAAAGGTCTTCCCTTCAGTTCCTTTAAGAGCACCTGTAGTAATTTAAATTCATGAGGATTTTATGACCTTTTGACCCACCCCGATCATATATCGTGCTAGTGGCAGATATCGTCACTGACATCACAGATAGTGAATCATCTGTTCCTCCTTCCCAAATATTGCAGGACAGTCGGAAAAAAAATAACAACAATCTTTAAAACATTATCAACACGAAAAAGAAGAAAGGAGCAAGGAAGCGTAGGAGAATGAAGAAGGTTTTTACGATAGAAAGGAAACAACGAATTTGAGGTGAGTGGTTATTCAATGCTCATCAATCGTTGGCGGGTGACTGACAAATTGAAATAAAATAGTAAAACATTTTAC
Organism: Octopus bimaculoides; assembly: GCF_046866305.1. Taxonomy (NCBI): domain Eukaryota; kingdom Metazoa; phylum Mollusca; class Cephalopoda; order Octopoda; family Octopodidae; genus Octopus; species Octopus bimaculoides. The sequence goes on from NW_028315489.1 coordinate 26,601, forward strand.
AACATAAACTAAATAAGCAGAAAGGTGAAAGACAGTAACATCAATGTGAGTCTTGCACAGCCTACATTTTATGCCTGTAAACGTTTTCTGCCTCTTATTTTATAGATACTTGGTGAAGATCTCTTTTTCTTGAATTGCATGGGATATCATAAACTTGTAGGTACTCCATGCCAAGCTTTTGACATAATCCCTTCTATGTTTCTTTCTTTTTTTTTTTGTATCAAGTACCCATGTACTATTTTCACATTGAACTGATCAATTTTTTTTATTTTGTTCTGATAACTAAATTCTACCAATACTCCGTAAGGAGACATCTGTTTTTACTTATTTTATACCTCACGTCAAGTTTATTAGCTATACTAATTATGTTGCTGATTGGACAAGGCAGTTACTGGTCTCTTTCCTCTACAGTAGTTGCTCCAGTGTCCCAGTACGAGCTTCATATGTAATCAATAAAGATATGCGACCACGACCACCATCTTTGTGTCTACATCTTGATTGATGTTGACGTTTCCTGTAACACTGAGCAGTTTGCGAGTTCGAACATTTATTTCATTGAGTGCTTGTATTGACCAGTTCAAAAAGTCAAACATACGTGTGAGGACAGACACTGCAAAGATGTGGGCAAAATGCTTGCTGTAAACTGAGAGTTCTAATGACCATATTCTCTTGAATCTCCTGAGGTATTCATTCCTGATCCACTCTTTATTTACGGGTCCATCATGTCTGGCATTTTCATTTTGTCACCTGAGTGTAGAGGTTGTATGGTCAAGCCGTTCATGTTTAAGTCTTCAGAGAAGAGTACAAATCTTCCACATCTTATTGTCAAAATGCACATTTGGACGCTCTGAATTTCATTCCAAGTATATAGAAAAATAAGGTCCAATTGCTTTTTATATGGTTGATATTTGGCCCATACATTTTCAGATCGTCGACAAAAAGAAATGATGGGAGGTACTTCTGGATCCATTTCTATGTCCACTATGTTTTGTGAGCAGATATGATAGTGGGTTTAAAGAAACGACGAAGATCAACACCGGTAGAGTATCATCCTGAAATATACCCTTTTGAAAGGGAATGCTATCCGACTCAATTTTCTCCTTATTATTCCTAAGGAGCAAATTGCTGCACTAAGTCTTGATAAGGCATTCAATAGCATTCACTAGTGACTGAAGGACTTTGGCTAACTATAAAACATACATGTATGTATGTATGTATGTATGTATGTATGTATGTATGTATGTATGTATGTACGTATGCATGCATGTGTGTAATGTATAATAGCACTGGATGGCGTACCAAAGTCAAAAATTATTTTTGTAAAAATTAATAAGTTCAAGCAACAGGAAACATATTGTGTTGACAAGATCCACAATTTCTGGCTAAAGAAGCTGACCAGATTCCATGGGCATATGGTGGTAGCATTCTTCGTATAAACTATTATATTAAATGTGAGTTACGGCACCACAGTTATAAGTATGTAAAATTACTTTGTGTTTCACACTACCTCATTTATTACTTGTTTTTTTTCTTCATATATCGTAATTATTTCTTGGAATTGTAAAGTCACACAAGTTATTTGTTTAAATTTTACAAATTCATGTCTCTTATCATTAATAAATTTGATAATATAATAAAAGCGTCCGTTTTATTTATATCGTATGTGAATATCAAAATACAGAGAAGTAAGTTAACATATTATATACAGATACCTATTACGTGCATCTGTAAATGAAATTTTCGGATAATTTTCAACTCGAAAAATTCGGTTATATAATGTATCTTGTTATGATGTAGATGATAAGAATTTAATCGTTTCTTCTATAGGCACAAAGCCAATTATTTTGGGTGACAAGAGATGCTTGATTACATCGACTCCAGTGCTGAATTGATACTTATCAATCTCGAAAGGATGAAAGGCAAAGTTGACCTTGGCGAATTTTGAACTCAGAACATAAAGCCGGGAGAAACGCCGCTGAGTATTTTATTTGGTGTATTTGGAGGGATGGGGAAACTGAGTTAAATTAACATATGATGATATTGCATCGTGTGAGATATTTAATTTCCGAAATTATTCATTAAGATATGGCCATAGCCATATGCAATGTCTTCATGAGTGGAAGGCTGTGTCTGTGTGAGTGTGTTTATGCCATTTTTATGAATAGTAGAAGCTAAAATACTTCCAAGCCTTTATCGTGACTGTCTGTCAGTCGTTCACTTCATCCACAAAGCAAAATGCATCTCAGTCATTTTATGAAAAAGATCGTTACACAGCTGCGTCACTTTCTCCAAACAACAGCCAAATACCTCACACCACAACTTAACGTTAAAAAAAATGTTATCAGCACAAATGCTTATTTATCTTTGGTACAGTCTCTTGTGACATCCGGAACGCACTACTTTGTACTCAATATACTAGGGTGGTCAGGATTCTGCTAAGCTCTAGACTTCGTCAGAAGAATACTGGACTGCTGGTATTAGAGCACTGTACATGAAGTACGTGAGTGCGGTGCATATATCCAGAAGGAAGCTGAGACTTCATGATCGAACATTTTATGTTAGTTGTTTTTGTTTGTTCCTTTTCCAGATGCGGTGTGCCTTTTGTCTATGATATTCTAGAGAACATGGTGCGTTTATACAAGACCCCTACGAAAATATTTTCAAGACAGAGTAGGTTGAGAAGTTCGAGAATGTTTATTAGCTGCCGCCCACTTCTGCTGATATATACTCGATAAACTCTTCTGCTAGTCAGTCGAAATGACTATCGATTTTCTAGACTTTATTCGGCGTTCGTGATCATCAGCTGTATTTTTGAAAATTACCGGCCATGGTTATTTCCATGGACCTTAAAACCAGTAGATCAACACCATAGAGGAATGTTATAGAAAAGGGATTATATATTAGTATTTATGTATGCTAAGTTGATTGCCATTATCGTACGGGCTGATATTGTCGCAACAGTTTAGCATGGTTGTGTGCAAAATAATGTTTGCACCAATCTGGAGATTGATATGGTGCACATCTTCTCCAAGACTGACTGTATGTTGAAGATTTCCATCAATTTTGGTACACATATAATAAGAGTACCTGTATAAATGATACAAGAAAACAGTAAAAGAATTTATTTTATCTGGTTGAAGATTTCACTCTCAATCGTTTAGATAAAGGGGATTACAAGGGAACAGATAAACAAAGAAATAAATAGATTAAATAGACACATAGACACACACACACCCATACGCACACACACACTCACACATACTCACACACATGTACACACACATGCACGCATAACACATACATATACATGTGTGATGTATATATGAATGCATATATGCATACATATATAAATATATATGTAAATGCATATGGATATCTTGACGTGTGTGCATATAAAATATTAACATAGATATTCCGCGAAGTCGACTTTGCCCTTTAGCGATTCGAGGTCGATAAAGCATTCACCAGTTGAGTCGAAGTAATCGACTCATCCTCGCCCTCGAGCTAGCCCGAAAACAATACTGATAGTATGGATACATATAAATACATAACAAAATTATATGCATGAATGCATATATATATATATATATATATATATATATATATATATATATATATATGTGTGTGTGTGTGTGTGTGTGTGTGTGTGTGTATATGTATATAATATAAACACACATACATGAACACACACATACACACACACATATATATATATATATATATATATATATATATATATATATATACATATATGGGGACAGGACGTCACCAACGGGGCGAATAACATGAAATACGTAAACAACCGAGGGGAAGACGAGTAAAATACGTGGACAACGAGGAGAAAATAGGAAGCACGACAAGTAAATTCACAGAAAAGACCCTTCATCAGTTGTCGGGTGTCTATCTACTCCTCATTTCGAGCATTGAACAACAACGTTAATTTTCAAAGACGGTTGCTCCCAGAAATTCTAAAGTAAAATTTTTGATTTATGAAAGGTCAAAGTTGGGAACATAAAATGACAGTGGAGACATACAAGGAAACCGAACGAAAACAAACATGGAGGGTCGTTAGAGCAGAACGAGAGGAAAATAATGAACGCTGGGAGAAACATTTTTTTGAAAAGAGAAAAGATAGAAGTGAGCGGGAAAAATACGTCCGCTCTTTTTAAC
>NW_028315490.1:5000-30594 GCF_046866305.1 Octopus bimaculoides
TCGATTTTGAGACAGGTTTCTTGCATATATATGTTCACACACTCACACACACGCGTGCACACAAACAAACACACACGCACGCGCGTGCACACACACACACACACACACACACACACAACACACACACACACACACACACACACACACACACACACACACACACACACACACACACACACACGGTGAGCGGTGAGCTGGCAGAAACGTTAGCACGCCGGGCGAAATGCTTAGCGGTATTTCGTCTGCCGCTACGTTCTGAGTTCAAATTCCGCCGAGGTCGACTTTGCCTTTCATCCTTTCGGGGTCGATTAAATAAGTACCAGTTACGCACTGGGGTAGATATAAACGACTTAATCCATTTGTCTGTCCTTGTTTGTCCCCTCTGTGTGTAGCCCCTTGTGGGTAGTAAAGAAATAACACACACACACACACACACGTGCACACGCACATGTACGATACCTAGCTTTCCGCAAGGAGGCTCAGTTTCGATACCGAACATGCGAACATAATTACGGATTTAAACATGGCTGAGTAGTTCAGAAACTGGTTTTCTGGTTCTTGTCCACTATGTGACACGTTGGGCAGGCACCTTCTAATATAACCCCGGGCCGGTGAGTGCCTTGTGAATGAATTTGATTGGGGGACAACTAGGGGCTTGTCGTGTATAAGGATTCAGTTAATCACATTTACTCATCCTACTATTCGTATTTTGTTGTTGGCACTCCGTCGCTTACGACGTCGAGGGTTCCAGTTGATCTGATCAACGGAACAGCCTGCTCGTGAAATTAACGTGCAAGTGGCTGAGCACTCCACAGACACGTGTACCCTTAACGTAGTTCTTGGGGAGATTCAGCATAACACAGTGTGACAAGGCTGACCCTTTGAATTACAGGCACAACAGAAACAGGAAGTATGAGTGAGAGAAAGTTGTGGTGGAAGAGTACAGCAGGGTTCGCCACCATCCCCTGCCGGAGCCTCGTGGAGCTTTAGGTGTTTTCGCTCAATAAACACTCACAACGCCCGGTCTGGGAATCGAAACCGCGACCCTATGACCACGAGCCCGCTGCCCTAACCACTGGGCCATTGCGCCTCCAAACTATTCATGTTACAGCATCCGGATTATGCAGTGGGATCATTCCGTCAGATAAAATAAATCTGGGAACATGTTTCCAAGTACTAATTCCTCCCGATCATGATATTTACCCGGGGTCACATTGCAGTCACACACTAAAGTTAATGAATGAGATATAACCAGAAAGAAGTAGCGTTGCTTGAAGACGTCTTTTTGGTTTTCCTTACTCAGGTCCCCAAAAGGCTTAATAATTTCAAGGCATCGCTTTGATTGCTACTCATGTGTAAAACAACTGATTTGCTGTTCTAATACCAAAAGATGACCCCTTACTTCCAGGTATATGCCTTTACTCAGCAGCGCTCTCATTTAATTAACACGTGACAACTGAAATATGTTAACATCTCATAATCGACCATTTGAATTAAGGTTTACTGAGTGTGAGAAACTGCCGACCTGCATATTTAGGTTTTGTTGTAACGAGATAGACAAAATCACACATGCGTAAACCACATATCCAAAGATAAAACAGGCTTCCACACAGTTTCCGTCTACCGAATACATTCAAGAAGTTTTGATCGACTCGGGGCAATAATTGAAAAACTGAGCCCCAAAACTACGTGGTTGCAATGCGAACTTCTTAACCCAACATCTGAATTTGCACCTCAGTTTGTCACTAAAGATCATGGATTAAGGTAGCAACGTTCCGCCCTATCGGAACATCGGTCTCCGTGTGATGAACAATCCTATGCGCAAACGGCAATCTTTGTCGCATAAGCCGCACTTGTACGCTGTTCCTGTGCTGTTTGAGTTGTTTTGCTCCTCTTCTCCGGTGTATCGTCCGGTTCTTTCTCGCTAGTACAATGTGTTTAATATAGCCCAAGTAGCCCAAGCCTGGGCATTGCGGTATGTAGGATAGGTTGTTACCTATGCTGTGTGTCCTCATCTCGACGTCACTAATAGATCCAAAGTAACAGCAAGGAACGTTACAATTTGTTATCAGTGTCGTCACAGAATCTGCAAAAGTGAGGTTGTAGACAGTCGAACTCCCTCAGGGTCTCTGATTCCCTATCTTTCTTTAGTGTTTACACCCGACCATTTTCTCATGGTTGAGGATTGTTGCAAGGAATCGGAGGTTTGAATCAGGGTTTTCCTTCTCCTAGATGGGTTGTCCCACCACCACTACCACCACCACCACCACCACCATCAGGCTAATGATCTCCTTCTGTTCGACTGAATTACTAATTAACACATAATAGGGATACTGACATATTTCTACTCCGAGCCAGAGTAGACCTTAGAGCAAGATTGGATAAGAGGCACATCCTTAACAATCTCGAACCTGTGCCCAATACTGGAAGTAGTTTAAAATCATACCCAGGATCTGTACCTAACTTTTAAATTTTCTATTCTAAATTGTATTGTAATTTATTTCAATTTCGTTCCTTTTTTCCCGAATAACCTTGCTCTCGCACGCAAACATTTTACATCTTGTTATTTCAGGATTTCCTCTCTTTCAGGATTTCTCCCTTTTACTCTCTAATATTTTCCCATCCTCAGTAATACCCTCTTACCCCTTCTCTCCTTACATATTAAATTTCCCTCTCTCTCTCTCTCTTTCATGCCATTTCTTTCCCCCTTCTAGAGTCAAGAATCTCCCAGTTTTCCTTAATTCACCCAGAAGTGATGAAAGTGCTGCTGTTAACCCTTACAACAATCCTGGCTGTTACCTCAGATCAGGAATTTGATGATGCTTACTACAAACGTTTGGAACCTGGTTATTCCTATGGTTATCTTCAGACACCTCCAACACAACAATTCTCCACCGTATCAAGTGTACTGGAATGTGCCGGCATCGCTCTAAACAGCCAATCAGAATTCTTCACTTACAACAATGTCAGCCATGTTTGTAAGAATTACTCACCGAAAAATATAATGACAGTCGTCAGCGCGAATGACAGCAACGATATTTCTTTCTACAGAAGTAAGTGAAGCTTCTTTTACTCTTCGAAATTGATGGCCTTGTGCCATAATTTGAAATCAATATTATTGTTGTTGTTGCTTTTGTTGTTGTTGTTGATGTTGAGCCTTCACATCTCTGCTTTCAGGGCCATTGCCATCTACCAGTCTTATCTTTCTATTTTCTGTCTGGTAGATTCTGTATTTGATATCTTCGACTTCTACTTCTGATAACCAACATTTCAATTTTATTGGTCTTTCTTGGTCACTTAGTCTCTGCAGAGTTACATCAAACATATACTTCATGATCTTTGATAACTATATCTGGTCTATTGGCCTTAATTTCTTTATCTGTGTGTATTGGCATATCCCAGAGTATGGTTGCTTTCTCGTTTTCTGTGACCTTTTCTGGCATGTGTTTATACCATCTTTTTTCTGTTTTTATTCCATAGTGTTGGCATAACTTCCAGTGTATATAGGTCCCAGTTCTGTCGTGTCTGTGAATATATTCCTTCTTAGCAGCCAGAGATAATATGATTTATTGTTTCTTGTCCATCATATTTTCAAACCATATCTCACTCATTCTGTCCAATGTCGCAAAATCTTCTAGTTACACTTCGGGTGCAACATTCCGTCACAGCTGCATTCCGTCTTTCCTCCTTTCTTTCATACTGCAGCCACTAGATGACGACAAAGCTTACCCTGCCAGGTGAGAGATATTTAATATTATCAGTTCCAATCTCATTCACACTGATGTCCGCAACATTTATATTTGACGTTTTCACTCGCAATTCCACCACCCTGTGAGAAAGACCTAAATTCCGCCAGACGCCAACCTGGCATTTCATGAGCTCCGGATTCACTTACTGGTACTACAACTTTCCCAAGGATAACCTGAAGGTAATTATGGTTAAGGGTGCCTCATTATTCCCGCGTCGAAAGTGCACAACCGGGTGCAGTTTAACTTTATACATATCATTATTATTATTATTATTATTATTATTATTATTATTATTATTATTATTATTATTATTATTATTATTATTATTATTCAGTAGTTTTATTTTTATAACGTGCTTTCACTTCACTACCGAGCGCAGCTCTGTGCGCCTTGGGTATGTGCTGTGGTTTGCTGTGGTGCTCTTACGGTTACTGTATTGAAAGTGTTTTGCGTAGGATGTGTGCAGTGCCCAGTAGTGCAATTTTCTGTATGTTATATATATTTGTAAGTCCTGGTGTTTTTGTTATGTATTTGTCTGAATATTTTTTTATTATACCTAAGGCACCTACTATGATAGGAATTGTTTCTGTTTTTAGATTCCACATTCGAGTTACCTCAATTTCCAGGTCTTTGTATTTTGAAAGTTTTTCCATTTCTTTTAGAGAAACGTTGTCATCTGCTGCTATTGATACATCAATTAGAAAGCATTTTTTTCCTTCATGATCTTTGACAACTATATCTGGTCTATTGGCCTTACTTTCTCTATCTGTGTGTATTGGCATATCCCAGAGTATGGTTGCTTTCTCGTTTTCTGTAACCTTTTCTGGCTTGTGTTTATACCATATCTTTTCTGTTGTTATTCTATAGTATTGGCATAGCTTCCAGTGTATATAGGTCCCAGCTCTGTCGTGTCTGTGAATATATTCCTTCTTAGCAGGACTAGGCAGCCAGAGATAATATGATTTATTGTTTCTTGTCCATCTCCATATATTCTGCAGTTACTTGTTATGTCTCTTTTCAATATATGTTTTTGGTAATTTCTGGTGGGGAGGCTTTGGTCTTGTGCAGCAATTAAAAATCCTACAGTCTCTGCTTTGAGTCCTGAGCTTCTCAGCCATTGCTGGGATTTTTCTCTGTCTATTTTTTTGCATTTAGTTTAGCCCAATATTTACCATGTAGGGGCTTTTCTTGCCATCGTTTTATCATGGTCCGTTGCTGTTCTAGTTTTAGTTTGGATTTCATTTGTTTTATAGCTTTTATTGTTTCTTCTTCTTCTTCTTCTTCTTCTTCTTCTTCTTCTTCTTCTTCTTCTTCTTCTTCTTCTTCTTCTTCTTCTTCTTCTTCTTCTTCTTCTTCTTCTTCTTCTTCTTCTTCTTCTTCTTCTTCTTCTTCCTATTATTATTATTATTATTATTATTATTATTATTATTATTATTATTATTATTATTCATACTACTACTACTACTACTACTACTACTACTACTACTACTACTACTACTACTACTACTACTACTATCATTATTATCACTATAGATGTAGTGCTGTATACAATATCGTGTGGGTGTTGATTGAAGATATTGTGTCTACAGGGGCTTGTACTTTTTGTCAAGTCACAACAAGGACCTCAGACAGACAGTGATTTACGCAATATGCGTGCAGTTCCAAGTAATGTCAATATTTGCAATACATCTAGGGTGTAGGGTATTTCTAAGGTTTTCAGATGCTTTTTCAGATTGGGTGGTATTGAACCCAATACTCCGATGACCATAAGGATAACCTTTAAGTTCGACTCACGTAGCTGCCACACCTTAGCGATCTCAATTCTCAGGTATCCATATTTATCAACCTTTTCTCTTCCTTTCATGATGATGTGTTGATCTCCTGACACTCTTGTTTGCCCCTCTTGTTAGGCACTCTTGTTTGTCCCTCCTAAACGTTACTATATCCGTCCTTCGGTGCTCTAACACTTTGTCTGAAAATCAAAGTCCCAGAGAATTTTTGCCTTCCCCTTTCGTCCATCACATTTTCCAGTGTATTTTGGTACCAATCACCCGTAACCTCATACCATACTTACGGCATAGTAGCCAGTGGAGGTTTTGGGCTACTTTGTCGTGTCTCTGAAGAGGTCCGATGCACATGTGTGGTATATATTCCTTTTCACTGAGTTGGTATTCAATGCCTGGTCTTGGGCTGCGATGATTAGGCTTTCAGTATTCTTTTTTAGGTCATCCTTGTTGGGCCACCTCCATGATGCTTCTTGGTCTTTTAATTTGTTGGTTTTACGGTGGAACTGACCATGTAATTCCATACGGAGTAGGGTTTCTTCACTCTCGTTGGCTGTTCTTGATCTGAATTCATGAGCACTCTTCTCAAGTCCATTTGTGTTAAATCCTTCTGCACTAGCAGCATACTGTAGCAGGTCTTCTTTGCTGTTTACAAAATGATGTTGTGATTATTATTATTATTATTATTATTATTATTATTATTATTATTATTATTATTATTATTATTATTATTATTATTATTATTTCAGATAGTCAATGGATCAAAGCATATGCCTTATCAATGGGTGCTGGTTCGAAAGTCTATGATTCCTTTAATAACATAGGAAGTCCTTCGTCCTGGAATGTGGACGAATGCAGAGGTAGCTTCTGTCCTAACTTCTTCCGACATACTATTCTCGATTTCTGGGACCATCTTTCAGTTGATGAGGTACGTGCACAAATGATCCTTATGCGCATTCATATACACAAACATACACAAACTTAAGTTGGCATCAAGTCATCCATTTTGTGGGAAGAAATAATCGATGTTCTTGAGATTACTTATTTTACTGATTTTAAAAATCAAAGTTTACCTTGAATGTATTTAAACTCAGAACGTAAAGACATGAATAAATACTTATGTACTTAAAAATATTATATCCACAAGTCTATGGACTCTGCCGTCCGAAGACATTCATAATATATTTGCGCTATCTGTGCGCTCACACGCACACACAGACACAGACACACACACACACACAGACACACACACACACACACACACACACACACACACACACACACACACACACACACACACACACACACACACACACACACAGATATGTATGAGTGTGTTTAATAAGTTTCAATATGAGAAGATGGAATAAACAACTTTTATTACTAATCACTACAATTGTTTCAGTGCATCATTATCAGCTGGTGATTGCTGGAAGTTACATACATCATACACATTATTGCATTAACATGATTTAAAAATAACTGTATAGTTGCCCGTTTTCAGGTGAGTAGACTCCGAGCACTGCTGGATAATCTTCAGTTTTTCTTTTGTTTTACGACTATACCATAAAGTTATTTTTAACATTCCATTGAGAAAGAAGGACACGGAAGTGCAGGAATATAGAAATGAGAAAAGATGCCAAAAATATATCAATGGAAATAAAAGTTAAAAGATAAAGAAATCCCGTCTACATTCCGTATGACACTGACTTCCTTTGAAGTGGAACGGTAACAGACACAAAAGAAAAGTCATTGGTAAAGTTCTACTGATACGGAAAATCATTGATTAACGAAACACTGATGACGCAATTTGGCCGTATAGACGTATAATGCTAAAAAGCACGAAATATCAGCAGCCGACAAAAATGTCCATCACCGGCAGTGGACCTGTTAGATTAGGTGGCTTCATTGTGTTTGCGCCTCATTAGCATACACCCATAGTAGTATTCTGAGCTTTTTATCACTATATGTCTATACGAGATACTTTCTCAGAACGAAGACTGCAGGTTTATTATTCCGTTCTTAAACTATAATCACGTTAACTATGATATAACGATGTCAATTCAGGACTAATACTTCTTCTGCCACTAATGCCTAATTTCCCCCCAGTCATCCAGCTACTCACGGCACCAAACACTCATCAGTCACTGATGTTTTTTTTTTTTTTATCGGTACAGATGAAATTTGGCTAGCATACGGGTATACGGCTAGCACAACAACAACAACAACAATAATAATAATAATAATAAATGTCCTGATGCATTAACTGGTAGTGGTTTTCATGGCTTTTGATCTTAACTGATTGGAAGTGTTATCATGTACATTGTTTTGTCTGGGCCACAGGAAATATTCTGCTCAATTCCACAGATTTGCTTGTCAGTTGTTTCACCTTAATCAGTTGAGCGTGTCCCTTGGTGGCTGCGATATGTGCATCACTGATCACGAGTAGAAGTAGTGGGGTGCATCATAGCCATGTGTTGAGAGGAATTCTTTGGAGTTTGAATAATTCACCGCTGGAAACATGGGTATTTCGTTCAACATCCTTAACTCTAATTCAGGGACTTTGTAAGTGGGATGGGCTACTCAGCCTGAAAGAAATTCTAACTGGGCCCCTACCTGCAAGGTCATGCGCTGTTTATCTCTATATGAATTCACCATGTCGCGCAAATATGGCTGCGATACATATGCCTGGTTTGCGCTTATCAGACGGGTAGTCATGATGGGTATAATGGGCTTCATATATTTGTACCCCAGTGTCATTTTGATGGCATGCACTGCTCTCTCACTCAATAATAATAATAATAATAATAATAATAATAATAATAATAATAATAATAATAATAATAATAATAACAAGAGCACTCAGAGTGCGCCCCCCCCCCCACACTCCTGCCAAAGCAACACCAACGTCATCACAACGATTAGCTGGAGATGATTTTTTTAAAAATATGAATATCTGAAATAAACTCGACGGTTCTCACAAACGAGAATACTAAAAATGAACCTGACCGCTCTCAAAAGTTAACTAAAAGAAAACCGGAAAAATAGTTGTGGAATGTGAAGGTGGGTGTGCGGTCCGAGTTTCTAATGCTGTGTGTGTGTTGTCTGCAGTGGAAACAGGGACAGTTTTCGCTATGAAGGCCCTTTTTTAGCATATCCACTGATTCAGAGTCTTTACGACCATTAAAGCTTTTAGTGAAACATTTATCCGTGCGTGAAAGATAACGGAAAGGACCCGCATATGGTGCTAGTAACGGAGGTTTAACAACATCGTTGCGCACAAAATCGTAAAGCTTCATTCAAAGCAGAGCTAGAAATGCAATTGTGAAGTAGGTAAGAGGTTTTAAGCAGGAGTGATATATACAAAATCGGTACAACTAAAAATTGTCGAGGTTAAATTAAATTTATTATTGTTACTGAATATGTTAGTGTTATTTAATTTCTGAACGGTTTTGCTGCCGTTTGTTTATGTAGTTTGATTTCTTAATCCATCAGTTTCTACTAAGATAGAGACGTGCGTAAAATTAATAACTGAGAAACGAAAATAGAACGTTGGAAACAGCAACGTCATGACTTAACGTGGAGACCATGAGCGTGCTTTGAAGGGAGATAATCAAAGAAAGACTTTGAAGTCGAAGTAAGATCGTAATGCTTCATGTAAAGTAAATATAACGAAAGATACAAAATCCTTGTCCGGTACCGGATCGATCCCAAAACCTAATCAGTCACGAGGCCAAACAACCCTGAAAGTTTCATCAGGATCCATCCATCGCTTCTTGAAATGTCTTGTCCACGGACAAGCAAACAGACAAACACCACTGAAAAACAATACCTTCGCCTTCACTAAGGCGGAAGTAATAATAATAATAATAATAATAATAATAATAATAATAATAATAATAATAATAATGATAATAATAATAATATTGGGTTGGTGCATAATTATTGCGGCTTTTGTTTCTTTCAACAAATTTTATTAAACAAAAACAATAACAATATTTAAGAAAAACGTCTTTAAATAACGGTCGGCTTTTAAAAATTTTTTTATAAAAATGCGTATCGAAAATCATATCCACATTCGTCATATTATGCTCTACCACTTCGAGAAAGGTTGGAATGCAGCACAGTCATTTCGCGATCTCAATGAACATTTTGGTGAAGGAACAATCATCAAAAGCCAAGTTGAAAGATGGTTCAGGAAGTTCAAGAAACCTCGCAGATGAAAAAAGAAGAGGCCGATCGTCAAATTTCAACGACGAGGCACTTTTGGCAGCCGTGGAAGAGGACAAAAGCTTGACAACGAGAATGTTGGCCGAGGGCTTCAATGTGGACCATTCGACCATCGTTCGTCGTCTAAAAAAGCTCGGCAAAGTAGGGAAACTAGCTGTGTGGGTCCACCACGAACTCCCCGATAACAACAAAGCCGAACGTGTCCGAATTTTTACAGATTTTCTGCAGCGAAATGAGCAAACTCTGTTCCTGAAGAATCCCGTCACTGGGGATGAATCATGGCTTCTCTTTAAAAACGTCAAAAGAAAGAAGGCTTGCGTTTCGCCAGGTGTTTCACCTAAAGGAATACCGAAAGACGTCCACTGTAAGAAGGAAATGTGGTGTGTTTGGTGGGACAGGAGCGGTATCATTCACTGGGAAATCATCTCAAACAGAATTTGTTATCGGTGGAATGACGACGATGGGCGTCAACAGTGGCGGATTCCGGACAGAAACGGCAAGCGGCAATTAAATATCAACAGCGACATTTCTCTCGCTCAACTTGACCATATTCACGCTGCAATCGAGAGGAAAAGAGCGCGCAAAATGAACCATATCGTCTTCCACTACGGTAATGCACGTCCACATGTTGATGGTCGTGTCGTCGAATCTATCGCCAATGAGGGCTAGGAACTGCATCTTCATCCGCCGTATTGTCCTTCAGAAGCGCCTACGGACTATCACGTCAATCGATCGCTGAAACATTGGCTCGCGAACAAAGTTTCTGACGATTTGGATGGCTTGGTGACTGCCGTCAAAGAGTGGATTGCCTCTAAGAGCAGTAACTTCGCCTGTGGAATCGACCATCTGCCAAGCAAATGGGAAGCAGTAATTGAAGTAGATTGTGAATATGCTTCGGAATAATCATTTAAAGATGTTTTTGTGACATGTTGTTATTGTTTTTGTTGAATAAAATGTGTTGAAAAAAAAAGTCGCAATAATTATGCACCAACCCAATAATAATAATTGGCGATTTGTTTTTAGGTGAAACTAGTGATTTACAAAAACAAAACAGCTGTGGTCAATATGGTGTTCAATGGACGAAATACAAACCTTCGAAACTGGTTCTCGCGTGAAAAGCTGAAAAGCTCTCCTTGGTCCGACCTACCTGCAGCTGGTGTCAATCTCTTCGCAATGAATAGATTTCAGTAAGTAATTTTTATCTGTATAATAACTAAAAAGTTATTTGTAATTATATTCCGTGTTCAAAACCTTTTGGGATTAACACATACTTTTATCCCACTGGCGTTTATGAATAAACTACCAGCGAAGTACATTGTCTATATAATCAACTATATACACTTCCCGTGCATTTCGATCGTTGCAGTAAATATTAGTTTAATCGTGGGATTAATGTTATTGATTAATGTTTACCTGCAAAGATTGAGAATTAACTTCGTTGCATTCTTTTATAGTATTTCATCGATTTCATAGAATTGTGTTGCCAACAACTAAGCACACACACACACACACACACACACACACAAAGCACACACGCAGGAATTTACTTATATACATACATGTGTGTATCAAGGAAGGCATTTGGCTTGGTAGTCAAGATGTTCAACATGTGATTGTGAGTTCGTGGTTTCAATTGCTCAACCAGTTTCACATGCTACTAATTCGTTGAACAGGAATTTCACTTGACCGAACAACAGAATACTGATAGTCATCCTCGAAACAGACCGAGATCCATTCACTTACGAATAAATATAACAAAATTTGTATAATTTTCTTTCCTCTTCTGTTTTTTGCTTATCTGTACAGTAATTAAACGAAATAAGTTAATAACATAGAATGACATATGCATACTTATATTGACTCGTGACGGTGGCGGATTTGAGTCACCTGATTAGTACATAGGGACATTTGGGGTAAGCTGCGAGCTGGCAGAAACGTTAGCGCGCCGGGCGAAATGCTTGTCGGTATTTCGTCTGCTGCAACGTTCTGAGTTCAAATTCCGCCGAGGTCGACTTTGCCTTTCATCCTCTCCGTGTCGATAAATAAAGTACCAGTTACGCAGTGGTGTCGATGTAATCGACTTAATCCCTTTGTTTGTCCCCTCTATGTTTAGCCCCTTGTGGGCAATAAAGAAATAAGGGACATTTGGGGTAATTCTTTGTGGATCTGGAATTATAAAAGTGGTTAGTAACCTCTGTCTATAAACTAGTTTCACCTGCTAGAAATAACTGTCAATAAATATCGCTAAAATCAGACCCTACCGTCTAAAGATTAAATGTAGTATATATTGGAAATGTAATCCGAAGAGGGGACAGTAATAATTGAAATACATTTGACCATTGATCATTCTTGACTAAGAATAACCACTTTGAAATATTCCTTAGTCAGATGAGCAAGGACAAGACATTTAATTTTGTTCTGGCCCTTTACGAATGCTAGGTAGGAGGAAGGGATGAAGTTATTCCCAAGCAAAAAAAAAAAAACTGGCCCAAATATTTGCAAAAGAATTGTCTCTATTAAACTCCCCTCGCCGAAAGGTGAGGCTGTTGTGTTAAACTGGCTAATAAATAATGGCTACTACACACGTGTGGAGGCGCAATGGCCCAGTGGTTAGGGCAGCGGACTCGCGGTCATAGGATTGCGGTTTCGATTCCCAGACCGGGTGTTGTGAGTGTTTATTGAGCGAAAACACCCCAAGCTCCACGAGGCTCCGGCAGGGGATAGTGGCGAACCCTGCTGTACTCTTTCACCACAACTTTCTCTCACTCTTTCTGTTGTGCCTGTAATTCAAAGGGTCAGCCCTGTCACACTGTGTCACGCTGAATATCCCCGAGAACTACGTTAAGGGTACACGTGTCTGTGGAGTGCTCAGCCACTTGCACGTTAATTTCACGAGCAGGCTGTTCCGTGGATCGGTTCAACTGGAACCCTCGACGTCGTAAGCGACGGAGTGCCAAAGAGGGAAAAGACTACACACGTATAAGGACCGTCCTTCTTAATATGGTCCTACACACAGATTACTTCTAAGCAACTTTCACTCACAAAGATTTCGTGAACTGTAAAGTAGTGGACACTACTTGTCCAGTGTATCAATGAGCGGTGTCAGTTCAAACCTGGAAACCAGTTTGCTTCATAAATTATGTAGATTCGAGGCAAGCTTCTAAATTACAAGATCTGATAACGGCAATAACAGCAAAACAATAACTACAAAGAAACTTTATTTTGTTTTTCTCCTTTTTTAGTCAAAGACGTAATTTCTATATATCGTCTTTGCATAATGGTTGTGAAGCAGACAAAGGTTGGCTCTATGTTTTGGAAATTGCTCACTGTGAATTTGAGAAACGTATTCCTCTTCCTGTCATAATTTACTCAGGTGACAATTCGAGAATTAGATGGAATAACAGTAAGTATTTCGTCATCTGCTTTAATTGTCTCTCTGCTAGGTTAATGTACTATAAGTACTATAAGTTTAATTATAACTGCGTGGCGAACACGAGAAACAACGCAGGTCATGTTTCGGTGTTATGCCTTCTCAGCGAAGCGTAGGTCTCACAGTACTTAACGAAGAGCATCATCGTGTGATATAATATTACACACGTGTAGGTGTGGGGAAATTTAGTTCGCGAGGTTGCTGAAAAGCTCCTGGCTTTAAGTGTATCGCGAAAAGCCTGGCTGGAGACACAAATTTCTGAGTTCTTAAAAGAAACTGAACAACTACTGTAGTAATTTTGTAAATTTGAGAGGGAAATATGCTGAATAAAATCATGTTTAACTAATCTTCCTTTATTTTCTTTTTCTCAAAGCCAGGAACTTTTCAGCACACCCTGGTATATAAGAAGAGAAAAAAATAAATACACGTAAAAATAAGACAGCTGACAAACATAGGACCAAACTGATTGAAATGAAGTGTAGACATCTTTTAGCTTTTACTTTAGTCATTTGATTGCGGCCATGCTAGAGCACCACTAAGTTATAGGGAAAGAACGATAATGAAGCAGTGTTAGGGAACCAAACAATGGCATAAAGACAGGTTGCGATGGGTAAATTGTTGCCATTCTATATTTTTCAATTTCGCGCATGCGCGTTGGATGTTTTTGGTTTTGTCGACTACACAGTATAGTAGGATCAGTGGGCACCATCTGTGACAAAAACAGCACCATGACGCAATTGACTCTGCCAGAAATTTGGAAACGACATGATGTATTGCTTGGCATTCGCGCCGGAAGCTCGAATACGAACAGGTAGTGAACACACAGAACAACCGTTGGCTTGCAGTGTCCCCAAAACATGTACCGAGAGTGCTAAAACTCAAACATTCAGCCAACATCCAGTCACCATCATGTTTGGAGTGCTCACTAGTGACGGCGACGTAATGCCCCTATTCATCTTCCCACACGGCTTCAGACTCAACACGGTGGCCTACATCAAGTGCCTGGAGGAGGTAGTGATGCCCTGGGTAAAGAGGGTGGCTGCTGGAAGATTCCATGTCTGGCAACAGGACTCTGCACCATGACTCACAAGCAGGGGAACCCAGTCATGGCCGTCGGACAATTTCTGCGACCACATCACCCCTAACATCTGGCTACCTATCTCCCCAGATTGCAATCCCCTTGATAATTATGTGTGAGACGCAGTTGAGCGAGAGACAAACAAAGTTTCTTGTAATACCAAAGATGAACTGAAGGCAAAGATCATGGCAGGATTCTGATCAGATTAATATTAAAGGAATTATATATTAACTTATCTTTAAAACCACTAGATTTACTACCATCATTATTAAAAGTTGGCGAGCTGGCAGAATCTAAGTTTTAGAAATAAAGGCATCTTATTCAAATATTCAGGTAGTAGTAGTAGTAGTAGTAGCAGCAGCACTCTCTTGTACAAGCATAAGACTATGGATTTAAGTATGGATATATTAGTCGAGTGGTTCTTAACTGGGGACTATTTCACCCCTAAGGATCCATGTAAGATTTTGTCAATTGTGATGAGGTCACAAATGATATTAAATGTTTCTTTGCTTCGAAAGCTGAAGAATTTTACGTCCCAAGGATCAATTATTTGCCAAATAGATGGGATTATGTCATCAATAATGAAAGGAAATATTGATTTCAGATTTTGACAGAAGGCCAGCAGTTTCGTCGGGAGGAGATTTGTCGTTTCCATCGGTCTCTGCGATATTTTGAACTCAGAACCCCGTGAAGAGAAACAATATTCATATTGTTGATTTTGCTGTTAATTTTGTTGTTACTTTTATTATTTTCCAGATTTTGAAAAAGCTGATTCCATGGCCATCTTCATCCGCTTGGAAGAGTAACTAACCAATCAAAAGATCTGTTTTATACAACATGACCACACGGCTTCTATCAACCAAATTCACTCACAAATAATTAGTTGTATAGTAAAACCCGGGATTATAAGTAGAAGATACTTGTCTAAGTTGCTACACAGTAGGATTAAACCCGAAAGCACATAGTTCCGAAGCTTGCTTTGTAACTGCACAACCACGCATGTAACTATGCGTGTGTGTATGTGCATATGTATGCATGCTTATTATATATATATGTGTGTGTGTGTGTGTGTGTGTGTGTGTGTGTGTGTGCATGTGCACTCATACAGGGTGTCCAAGAATTAAGTATTTCAGTGAAATCGGAAAATTCTTTAGGAAACTTATTTTTACTTACGTTTATCCTGTTTAATATCTGTCAAAAACGTATAAATTTTTAATTTTGTCTATAATTTCATAATTTTTCTCATTTTTTAAAATAACTTTTACATTCCTGTTGGATCCCGCTTATCTGGCCACGACAGCATTGTTTTCAATTTTGTTCAAATCATTTTCTATAGCTCCACCCCCAGAATGGAGCAATAGTTTGGTTAGACTTAAAGAAGGCATTCAGTTAGCAGTGCAGGAGGTATTTCTTAAAATGCTTCAATTTGTGTTTCGTAATGCTAAGGACAGATTTGAAACTTAGAAGGATTCAGACGGAGCACATGTTGTAAATTTTGCAATATAGTTTTGACGTAAGGTTTATAAATTCTGTTTGATTTCGTATCATAATTAACTAATACTCATAAAAAATTTTTCAGCTTTATTTAAAATAATTTATTCGATTTCAATGAACTAGAAAGTTAACTCTGGGACACCCTGTTTGTGGTACTCCTGCTTATATGTATGTTTATATATTCATATATTCTTTAACCTTTTTCTTTACATAATTCATTTTACTGTATTTTTTATTTATTCATTTATTGAACTGCTCAACAGGCAAACAATTTGAAAACAATCAATATTCATAATCGACGTGATCCTGTACGTTTTTTGTTTCTAATTTCGTCTAGAACAATCCAGTGATAATTATATTAATCATTTCAATCGGTATCTATGTGAATATAAACACCCCACTCACCCACACAATTTGAAACGTGTTTGGTCAGATAAGTGACAGTGCACGAAACTCTCTTCACTTGAGTCACGTTGTAACTTCTAGTGATTAAATAAAAATAAATTAATATACACACTTGTTTTCAGTTCTATTTCCTTGTTCATGTGTGGAGGAAAGATGAGTGACAAGGGGAGAGGGAGTGACGTTAGGAAGAGACAAAAAGGGGAAGGAAATGACGTCATACGGTGAGAACAAGTCTTGTGCTGGGAGCAGTCGTAGAGTAGTGGACCTTTCTGGCCAGTGGTTGGGAGAGTTTTGATACACCTCGTATAGATAAGAACTTTTAAATCGCATCCATTTTCGTGTTAATTGCCTTGCTGTGCTTGGGTAAAAATACTAGTGACACAGTGTGAAGGATACCACACCATGTCCTGAACAGCAAATTAGGCAAGCTATATAACTGGTATGGCAAAAAAGGCAAACTTTCATTTGGCCAGTTGAAACTTTCATCAGTGATTCACAGTAAATATCGAAGATATCGGTCTTTGTATAGCCAATTCCTAAATTTGAATAGCCTAAGGACGAGCTGATATGAGTATTATTGGTATTTGCCAATATCTGATAACTCAATTCGATATCAACCAGTACCAATATCAAAATCGATATCTGTGCTCTGATTGCACAGGTGTGGTAATGCCACTTAGTTAAGGAAGTTCATCTTACTGGATGAAGTGCTGTGAACGTAGTCATCAGGAGCTCTGCATTTTCTAAGCTGAACTATTAGACATCACAGACGAGAGGTGAGGTTGTCCAACAGTCAGCGTGATTCAACGAATCATCCCTGGTGGATCTGTATTTGGGGCATATCTCTTTCTGTTTCTGAACATTTTTCAAGATGAGCTATCACCATTACATATGTTGTGCAGCTGACAGCCAATCATATATCAGCTGTTAATGCCAGAAGAATTGTAAACTTTTGCCGATGCCGATACCATACCGATAATCCACTTTTCTTCAAAACCACGACAGTTGCTTCCAGCACTCAACCAGTTAACAAAGCAGTTATATTGACCTTAATGTTATGGGGTTTATGCATTCTGTAGATGTAACACGCAATTTTTCTATTAAATCTTTTTGAAAGAGCTCAGATCTATGTTAACAATTTACCCAAATCATCAAGACTACCACAGCTTGAAATTTCTTGGGACTCTCAGTAAAACCATGCAGATATGGACATTTTTAGAACTGGCTCATCTAGCCACTTCTTACAATATCCATAACTGTATGGTTTTGTTGAAAAAAATGTAAGAATTATCATTGCAAAATGGACATATGCTAGTTTCGCTTTCAGATTGTTGTGATTAACCATTATGTTGAGACATCAAATGTGAGGATAATTACTGGCAGATCTTCATGCGGGTAGGCCTGTGTCCACATATAACCCTAAAAATGAAAATCGTGCTGCAGGCCCTATCAAATTCCTAATCAGGGTTCCCACAGGCCCTTGAATTCTTTAAATACCCTTGAATTTGAAAAGTAAAATTCCAGACCTGGAAAATCCTTGAAAATTATCCAGACACACACAAATCCTTGAAAACCTTGGATTTTTATTTAAAAGATTTATATTCAGTCCACTTCCCGTACTACAGAAGAAAAATGTTCTACTTAAACCTCAATTCCTATTTACAATGTCTCCACGTTTCCAGTGTTGGCTGCTTGTATAGGCAGCCAACACTGGCAGCGAAACATTGCTACACATTCGTCAACAGCTGGAGGAAAATGATTGGACGATATTTAAGCAATATGATTTGAGAATTTAAGTAGTGTAAGTAGTTTTGTTTTATCAGAAGGATGTCCTTGGAAACACTCGAAGACACTTTTTGTGGAGTGGTTGTGATAGTCCTTGAATCTAGCGTGAAAATATCCTTGAAAATCCTTGAATTTTCTTTTTAAAAACCTGCAGGAACCCCGTTAATTGTTTTTGATATTTGACAAAAGGGCTATTATTCTACATTTTGCTTTACATTTCAGCATATATCTTATCCTTTGCTTATAGTCTATTGAAAATGACTGCATTTTAAAATTCTGATTTGCAGTCATTGGACTGAAAATGGCCCTGGGCTGGGCACATGATGATATTAATATTCACTTTGAGTACTGTTTTAGCCAGACTGTGGGGTGGGGGCAATGGTTGTACTAGCTTTGGTAGGTTCTGTTATAAAACAGTAGTAAACATTTATTCACGTGAAGCTTTCAGTTTGTATCTGTTTTCAATTGTAGAGTTAGTCAAATCCATGTAATTTATGCTAGTAGATTTTTTACCTTTGTGAATAGTACATAAGTAAATGGATGTGAGAGCATTTGTTATTTTCACATTACGAACTACTTTTAAGTAACATAATTAATTAATTTCAGGAGCTGCTCACAAGACTGTGAAAAAATACAACAGAAGCAGAGGCTGAGTTGGTGACTGGAGAATGGCTTCAGATCGCCAGTGACAGAAAAATGGTGGACGAAGGAGAAGAGAAAAAACGTTTGGACAAGTCTGCCAAAGATAATTGTGTTTGCACAAATTGAAAATTAAGGTCACCCATTTAAGGGTTACCTCAATTTTGTACGGTAATCCCTTTTAGTGATGCACTGGTAACAAACAGCTGAATAGCTTTCCATACATGGTTTTGTCTTCCATTCATATTACTCATTCACCAGGTTAGCAAATAATATTCCTATCTGTGGTTTCCAAAACAATTTGATGTATCTCTTGCATTTAATGTATTTTTCCTATTTCTGCAAATCTCCCAAATTTCAAGTCATAAAATCAAACCTTAAAATGAATACTGTTACTCCTTATTTACTGGTCTTTATGTGCAGATATGAATGATTGTTAAACTTTGTCACAATTAGCCAAAGCTGTATAAGTGACCTTAACACCAATTAAATAAATTTCTTAGTTCTACAGCGTATATTGACCAGTATATTTTGTCTTCATTTTTGTTAACTTTTATATGTTGTGATTTGATTTCGCTGTGTTGTAAATAGCCATTTTACAAAGTTATGGTTTATAAAATAAATGAAGTTTGCAAAGAAAACTGAGTTGTTCGTTTTTTAATTTTTTTCTAGTGGTTTCTACATGATTTTTTTCAGATATTCCCATACACGTGCCATGTAAACTGATGCTCATACACTTACATCTTCAAAACAAATTTAATATTGTTTCTGTTCAGCAGTGGGTGGTCCTCATTGGCTGTAAATTGAAAGAATATTACATTTTTATTTTCAAACGCTGGGTGGGTGAGCCTGGAATCAGAGCAATTCATGCCAGGGATCAGGTGTAATGCTATGGAGAACATAAAGTGTGGCTGATGTCAAACCAGAATACATGTTTAATCAGAAATTAATTAGCCCATCCTTGAATGTATTTCGGAGCCAAATCAGTGATTTGGCAAAATCGGCCCAGGCCGATATTCTTTTCTACTCTAGGCCTGAAATTTTGGGGGGGGGGGCGGTTGATTAGATTGACCCCAGTACACAACTGGTACTTAATTTATTGACCCCAAAAGGATGAAAGGCAAAGTCAGCCTCGGCGAAATTGAACTCAGAACATAAACACAGACGAAATACCAGTAAACATTTCGCCCAGCATGCTAATGTTTCTTATTTCTTTATTGCCCACAAGGGGCTAAACATAGAGGGGACAAACAAGGACAGACAAAGGTATTAAGTCGATTACATCGACCCCAGTGCGTAACTGGTACTTAATTTATCGACCCCCAATGGATGAAAGGTAAAGTCGACCTTGGTGTAATTTGAACTCAGAACGTAACGGCAGATGAAATACGACAAAGCATTTCACCCAGTTACGACTTCTGTTTACCTTGGTCTTTTTTCTCCTTCCTAGTCGACAGATTTTTGTTGTCTCAGTGATGAAACCTGGTGTGGTTGCTGCAGAGCATCTTTTTCTTGTGGTTTTGGCTCATCAGTCAGTGTCGCTGCAGTGAAACCATCATCAGAGAAGATGCTGTCATCGAATGGCCAAAGCCCACAAACCCTGAAACCATTCACCGATTATTGGAGTCCCTCTACGGGCGTAAACCGTTTTATAGGCACAGGAGTGGCTGTGTGGTAAGTAGCTCGCTCCCAACCACATGGTTTTGGGTTCAGTCCCACTCTGTGGCATCTTGGGTAAGTGTCGTCTACTATAGCCTCGGGTCAACCAAAGACTTTTTAGTGGATTTGGTAGACGGAAACTGAAAGAAGCCTGTCGTATATATATATGTATGCATGTGTTTATTATTTGTGTCTGTGTTTGTCCTCCCCACCACCATCGCTTGACAACCGATGCTGGTGTGTTACCGTTCCCGTCACTTAGCGGTTCAGCAAAAAGAGACTGATAGAATAAGTACTAGACTTACAAACCTAAAGGACTCAGAACCCTAAAGGTCAATTAAGGCAAATCATTTTTAACGAGTTTGCCAATTCACTTTCCTCCCAGCCTCCATCTGGTGTGGACTGGTGAAGATTCCCCTAAATCTGTGATCAATTTCAGCTTCTAATTCAGCTCAGTCCACACTGTTTCCCTTTCGTCTCTCATACATCTCCATGTGCATTCCTAACTGTCCTTGCTGCGAAGGGCCTGCTACACTGTTTCAGCAAATTTAGTCTGTACCCTTTTTTCCGGCATGCAAGTCGAATATATGTAATCAAAATTTATACCTCAAAATTGGAACACGAAAGATTCCATGTGAAATGTTGTGAGATTTAGAAAGATAGTGACAATATTTGAATGTTTATACTACGTGTTTATATTGTTCATTGCGTTGGATTCTATGCTGAGAAATACGGTGCCGCTTCTCTTTGTCTTAAATGTTCATTTGAGGGTGTCTGTAACAGACATCGCAGATTACAATTTTTCAAAGTATATCCGCCTTTTCACTTCAAACGTATGATACCCCTCACTCACACAAATATTGAGAAAAGAGGTCAACAAACGATCCCGTTTGTTAACACACACAGTCCTGGCATAAAACAACATCTTTCACGCCATAAAATCGAACTTACCTATACTCCTACAAAGCCCCAACATGAAAAATCTGATTGAAAAAACGCTTTACGGAATAGTAGACGGCAGTGGCGTGTGGTGACTTTTGAGGTTAAATACTTATTGGTTGATCCGAATCATTCTGAAACTATTTAGCCAAGAGAACACATTTAGTTACGTAATACGGCCATGATTTTAGACCGTTATGCTGTCAAAGACAAATCAGCTGCTTTATCTCGCCAATTTCCGGAAAATAATTGACACTCCCTCGAAAAGCCTGTTCTGATACTTACTGAACTCCATACATTAAAATACTACGTCACGCGCACATTCAACATACACGTCTATACATAAACACGCACAATAAAAGACAGTGAAAATTCAACCTTGTAAAAACCCTTTAGATGGTGTTGGTCGTTATTGAGCCACCTAATAGGACTTTCAGAAGGCTGTAATCTCGCTGGAAGTAAACCCGGGTGAAGAACACATACAAGCAAGGTTGTAACTTAAACACGTTTATTGTGGCCACGCGTATATATACAATGGAATGGTAAATAGAATGGTTGGTGTGTATAGGCCATGGTCTTCTTTGCTCTACTCCTATCCGTTAGCTGGCGTGTGTTGAGAGAGAGAGACTAGATCACATCTTCACAGTTCGAGGTCCCAGTGCAGAAGGAGGAAGAGATGAGGTCACGTGTCTGAACCTTAATGTTGTGTAACTCCCTCTATCTCTGTATAGCCAGCTTGTTTACCCGCTGTCAAGGGCGTAATGCGCCTACAATACTAAACAAAAACCTAGCGTCTCTTTTCATTTGCTGGGAGTGGCCAAGATGTGAAATATCGCAACAGCAAGGAGAAAACGAAGAAATGTAAATTACACTTACTTAATGATGAAAGAAAATTTGAAAGAATGTAAAGAAAAATTATTTTTACAAAATGATTTATACATAACCACACACACACACACACACACATCCTTCAATGTGTGCGTGCGCGCGCGTCATTGTCTTTCAATGTTCTGAGTTCAGTAAGTATCAGAACAGGCCGCTCGAGAGAGAAGTCGGAGAAGAAAGAACCTGCGTCTAGATGGCTCACTAATTTTTCGTCATATTTACTGATTAAATATAAGTGTGGAGGCGCAATGGCCCAGTGGTTAGGGCAGCGGACTTGCGGTCATAGGATCGCGGTTTCGATTCCCAGACCGGGCGTTGTGAGTGTTTATTGAGCGAAAACACCTAAAGCTACACGAGGCTCCGGCAGGGGATGGTGGCGAACCCTGCTGTACTCTTTCACCACAACTTTCTCTCACTCTTTCTTCCTGTTTCTGTTGTGCCTGTAATTCAAAGGGATAGACTTGTCACACTGTGTCACGCTGAATATCCCCGAGAACTACGTTAAGGGTACACGTGTCTGTGGAGTGCTCAGCCACTTGCACGTTAATTTCACGAGCAGGCTGTTCCGTTGATCGGCTCAACTGGAACCCTCTACGTCGTAAGCGACGGAGTGCCTACACAGAAATATAAGAGTTCTTTATAATTTCCACGATTACTAGATCCTTCAGATTCAAAATGACCCCGAAATGATAATTCCTGACAACCTAAAAAAATAACTTCATCGATCAATCGTTGCAGACTGGAGCTGTTTCGTCTATCTATGTCTGTTTGTCTTGTCTATCTGCCTGTGTATCTATCAATTTATCTATCTAGTGAGAATTTACAAAACAAAAGAAAAAACAAACAAATAAACAAAAGACGAAGACGGGTGTATAAACAGCAAACAGATGTATTAGTTTAACGCTCGGTTAAGTGGGAAAGTCTTTTACATTTCGAACCTACGCTCTTCTTCGACAGAAAGGAACACAGAAATAAACAGAGATCTAGTGGCTAGATCAGGAGAAAACTTACAAAGGCTTCACATTTCTGGTTATCACATTGTTCATCTGATGAAAAGGGGTTGCCGTTGGATTTTCTTAATGGGTTGCACATTAACGATGTGAAGCAGCACCCTTTAAAACATTCGTAGAAATAGGCATGAGTGGATTCTGTTTTGGTTACCTTACACTTTATTTTTTAAATTTCTACTCTAGTATTTGTATCATCATCATCGCCGTCGTCGTTTAACGTCCGCTTTCCAAGCTAGCATGGGTTGGACGATTTGACTGAGGACTGGTGAAACTGGATGGCAACACCAGGCTCCAATCTGATTTGGCAGAGTTTCTACAGCTGGATGCCCTTCCTAACGCCAACCACTCCGAGAGTGTAGTGGGTGCTTTTACGTGCCACTGGCACGAGGGCCAGTCAGGCGGTACTGGCAACGGCCACGTTTGAAATGGTTTATATTATTTTAGCTCCATTGCCTTACATTTTTAGTCGCCTTTATTCCATATATTATTCTTCATTCGACTTCACTCGTATTACCCTTTTACGTCTTATCACCTTTTATTCGTGTGTATGTGTATATTTTATGCTGTTGGGTTTTACCATTGGGTGCCCTATTGTTTTAATATATATCTATATTCGATTTTTGATCATTTGGGAATGATATAAAGTTGTTTTGACCGATTGGAACGTTTATTCATTGCACCTTTCAATTTATTGCACCTTTCAATTTATTTCTCCTCTCGCCTCGGTGTCACCTGAGCACTTCCAGCTGCTCTCCTATTTTTATTTCTATGTTTGCTCTTCGGTTTAACGAAGTTATAAAACTTCTCTCTTACACACACACACACACACACACACACACACACATGCACTCATGTTTATTACTCCTTGCATTCCCCTTCTCTTCTCATTTATGGTCCAGTCTGTTTCACATGTTCATCTTCTCACTCCTCACTCACCCTCTCCAGTCCACTGCTCCACCCTATTTATATTCACCTTCCGTACCCTGAGTGTGTTCCGAGCACATCATCACCATCTTCTCTCTCTCTCTCCCTCTCTCTGGCAGATTTTCTGATGCTTCTTTCCCCATCCAAACACAAAAAGTCAAAAACCTGTAAAGTTAAGATAAATGAAGCAAGTATTATTGATAATCTTTCTGTAATCAATATCGATTATAGAGTTATCATTTTCATATTCTCCGAACAACAATCGTATTGTTTAAAAATGAAACCTGCCCTTTCCAGTTCAATAACACAAAACTTGCTGTGGTATAAAGAAAAGAAACCAGAAACGCTGAAACTTGTATTGTTGTAACAAAATCAATTGTTTCTTTTGTGAGTTTGTTGTTTGAAGCTCTGGGATGTTGTTTGCATAATACAAATAGTTTAACTTTTGAATTTTATGTTATAGAATTCATTTTTCTTTCATCTAGTTCTGTCGTCTTGTCTACACTTGCTATGTTTCTGTTTATTTTACAATGTTGCATCCCACACACTTTTTTTTACAGTTAAAATCAAATTATTTAGCCCTAGGTTGTAATATCCTAAGCGATTTATTCCACTCTTATTTCATTTTATTCTACATATTTCAGTTAAAATTCATACTGTACCTGTCACCTTAAACATGGAGGCCTCTGTCCATTGTAATTTTGGTAAACGCTGTCTTTCTCCGTCAGATTTTGGGTGATGTCTTTTATTGGCAATCAGTATCTTTCTTCCTTTCCTCTCTAGTCAAGTTAATATACTTAGAGTAGATTTTGAGATTATAATAAACCATAACTCATTACCAGGGGGTGATTATTGAGACTTACTATTGTAATTTAATTAATTCAACTCTGTTTAGTATTAATTCACTACATCTATAATATTCCATCTCATTCTTTTCTTTAATTCTTTTTGAGAGATCATTTGTCTGGTCAATTAAAGATACTGTACATGAGGGAAACCCTATCACTATTTATCTGCTCCATTAGGGATCATGTCATCTACTGACCTAATAACTATTGGTATCACATATATCTTCTTTTAGAGATCAAACTTTTCAAACCCTCACTACAGACCCTGGGCATTTTACTGTTCTTTCATTCTAAACTTAAATATACCCAGGTATTGCAACATACACCCAGGTATCCCCAACACATTTGCACACCTTTCAATAAATCTGAGGGTAGTTCTTTCCTCTCAACCCCTATCCTTCTTTTTAAATAAAATTTTAAAACGCCAATGAAAGCTTGGCTGAAGAGGGAAGCGTTTGTCTACAGTCCCGCTCACCACCAAACCACCTTCAAAATAGCTGGCGCCAGACTGATCTTCCCAATGGAGCCAGATCCCTCTTACATGCAACAGAAGCCATTCGATATAACTCCAGAAGTGAGCAATGCTCGGGTGAGGTACGGTCGTCACAATGTGCTCAGCTCGGCCAGTCCCGGCTAAGAGCACTAACATGTCTGTAGAGTCTATTTCAAACTAGCAATGCCATCCAATGGCATTGCTAGATCAGGGATTCTTAGAAATCATCCAGAGGTCCTAGA
>NW_028315491.1:0-7500 GCF_046866305.1 Octopus bimaculoides
ACAATTCACTGAATCTCTAAGCTTCCATAACTTTTTTCCAGACTGGATTGTATCTCTGAGTCCTTTTAGTTCTATGTCTGAAGTTATTAGCCATGAACCTATATTGCGTGGTACACTCGTCACCCACAAGGGACTTGCGTATCCTGCTTTTTGCCTGTCAAGCTGGCCTGTGTAGCTATCAGATTGATGGGTGATTAGACAACTGTGTGAATAATTTTTTATAACTTGCATTGTTTTGGTTTTATAAGAAATATTAAAAACGTATGCGTATGTATGTGTGTGTGTATGTATGTGTATTATATATATATATATATATATATATATATATATATATATATATATATATATATATATATATATATATATATATGTATGTGTGTGCATATATATATATATATATATATATACATACGTGGTCTAATCAATAAGTATCTAGATTGATACCATAGTAATGATGCAAAAGCAGGTAGACTGAAGCCGCTTAGCACAGACTGACCTTGAACTTTGCTGTGCATGTGCACTAAGTTTTAATGTTCTAGCTCACTTCCGCTGTTTATAGCAGTGCTTGAAAGGAATGTGTGTAGCGTGTGATCATCGCATAGACCATGACAGAGAAAGTTGAGCAGAGAATGTGCATCAAGTTTTGTCAAAAGCTTGGTGATACCTGCTCAGAGGGGTACGCAAAATTTTCGAAAAGTTTTCATCGTTCTCAACACAATCAAGTAGATCTTGTGCAATTGAAACCCCGAGTGTCTTTTTGGTTAGCTGAAAGTAGTTTTGGCACAAACTTGGCAGACACACATCCCATACCCAATCTTCAGTGATAATGAACTGAACTGAATCATAACTAATCTGTACATCCTCTAATAAGTCATGGATGGTGATTCGACGATTTCCCCTCACAGCTACATGCACTTCCACAATGTTTTTCTCAATTCTGCAAATTGCAGGTCTCCCAGAACGTTCATCACTACCAACGTTTCTTCGGCCATCTTGTGTGAGGCTCATACACTTTCTACATTGTGTAGGCCTCTGAGCAGGTATCGCCCTAACAACTTTCTCTGTCATGGTCAATGGGATGATCACACATGTTCATTGCAAGCACTGCTGTAAACAGCAGAAGTGAGCTAAGAACATTAAAACTTAGTGCACATGCACAGCAGCATTCAAGGTCAATCTGTGCCAAGCATCTTCACTCAGCATGTTTTAGCCTTGTTACTATGGCAACAGTCTGGATACTTATTGATCAAAGCTTGTATATATATATGTACACACACACACACACACACACACACACGCACACACACATACACACACACATATAAGCACAACCAATCAAATCCTCTACTGGAGTAGTAACATGTCCCAACTTAAAAAGATATATAAAAAATTTCAGATATGCAAATAGAACATACACGCAAAATATAGAGATATATTAATCTTCAAAAGATACACTCGCCTGTCTATATAATTTTAATCTATACCTTCAAAAATATGAACCAACACACTTTCAAGTACCAAGTTTCATCATCATTCAATTGGAAGACTGTATTGTGCTTCAGTGACTGCTTTAGTATGGTTTCTCTGGCTGGGGGTCTTTCCTACCACTAACCACTTTACAGAGTGTGCCAGATACTTTTCTCATGACACCAGTACTAGTGGGATTGCCAAGAAATTAGTATGACAAAGAAATGATTCCTGACTGTGTGGGGTTGTAGTAAATAGGGAGGTGGTTTTATGTCAGGGGTTAAGAGGCTAAATTATGACGAAGGGACAGGCCCAGGTGTCATGTTATAGAGGAGATACATGGCTACCCAACATTATATAAGGGCGAATGGGAGTTGCTGGAAAGAAGACAATGATGGTGGAGATGACATGACAGAGGGTACCTTCAAGGTACAAGAAGGGTACAAGGGAGAATCAGGAAGGGTGGGTAGATAAGTTCATTAGAGTATAAGAGGAGAGTGATAGATAGTTACAGATGAAGATAGAAGTGAACATAGTGAATGGAGCAAGGGCAGAGATGTGGTTGCAGGTAAATGTCAGTGTGGTAATGAAAGTGACTCAAGAAGGAGATGATAAGTAGTGTAGAGGAAGGGAGGAGAGCAGCAGTATAACCAATATGTAAGTAGATCAGAAAATATGTAGGAGAAGGAGAGGCACAGTGACAGAGATGGATGCCAGGGGTATGTAGGGGTATGTGGCTATAGTGCATAGGGAATGAAAATGGCGGAGAGGCCATTGATGGCAGGTGTGCAAGGGTGATGAGAATGATAGCAGATAGGAGAAGGTGTTAAAGATAAGGCAATGGCAGTCCTAAGATGTATTTCAGGAAAGCGCAGAAAGAGATGTTCAGTGGAAATAAAGTAGGAAAGGATGATATTGAGAATGAGGGATGAATTTTAAAAGGAAATGATTCTAGAGAGAGGCAAGGTAACTAGTAAAGAGGATGAAATATATGCATATTCTGCTCCCATATGATTATAGCAGCTGGATATGGTAAGGTGGGTGTTCAGAAGGTGAGAAGTGAGGAAGGCTTGATGGGGACAGACTGGGTGCAAGGGCAGGACCAAGCAAGTGTACTGGCATAAACAATGTTTTCAGGACCTCACTTTCATTAATTTGAACACAGCAAATTTTTAGTCATCTTGGTCCTTTTTCATCTATTCCATGAGGATCTACATCTTCAGATCAGCCTTCGCCAGATCATTCTGTATCTTCCCAAGACTCCCTCTTTCATAAGTTACATCTACATTTAGTGATCAGTACTTCTTTTATACCAGTCCTCATCAATATGTTTCATCAGCCATACCATTAGTCATCTCTCTTGCACACTATATCAGGCCCAAATTTTGGTATCATTTGATTCTTTGGCCCACAGGATTTTCACTAAAAAAAAAAAAACTTTGATTTTTGTGTGGAATCAAGCACTCTGACCTCCTAATATGCTGCAAGCCCCTTATTTCTGGTCCGAAAAACAGGGCGGAGTGAGGTAGAAGCCTCGGAAATTTCACCAACCTCCAACCACCCCCATTCATCTTTTCACGGTTTTCACTAAAAAAAGGAAAAAATAGGAGATCAGGGTACTTGATTCAACACAAAAAATCTGAGTATTTTTCTTAATGAAAACTGTGTGGGTGAAAAGATCAATGGGGGTGGAGGTGAAATTTCCAAGGCTTCCAACTCACCCAAAACCATTTTCCAGACCCATGGGAATTTGTATTTGTTAATGACATTGTCCTCATTGCTGAATCAGTAGTAGAATTAGTGAGGAAGTTTCAGAACAGAAGCAAAACATGGAATCAAAAGGTCTTAACGTTAACTGAGCAAAGATTGAAGTTTTAGTAAGTAGGAAAACAGGCTTGGTCATGCTACTATCAGGGAAATGGCCTTGCTCACTATGTAGAAAAGGAGTAGATAAAAATTCCATATTTTGTACCCAATGCAGACTACTGACTCACAAGAGACACAGGTTAACAGAGAAAACAGACTCTATATGTGACAGATGGACTGGAGCAATAAACACTAAGAGCACACATAAAATAGATGCTCTCAAATGCCCAAAAGGATTCCTAGAGGTAATAGACTGTTTCTGTTACCTAGGTAATCTAATTAAGAATAGTGGAAGCTGTTCTGAAATTAAGCCAGAGAAACAGGCTAGAGAAAGTTCAGAGGGTTATTACTACTTTTAATAACAAAAAGATTCTGACTGGAAGTGAAAAGTAGACTGCATGATGCTGATGTATGAACTGTTATGTTACAGTGAGTTATGAGCCCTAAATACAAACAACCACTCAGACAATTGCATCTCTCTCCTGAGCCACTTCCTATTGACACTCATTCCCATTTCTTACCACTGGCACACCTTCCTACTCATATTTACCACTGACCACTCTTGCAACTTTTAACCAAACTCCTCATCTCTTTAATGCTCATCCCCCCATCATTCTCAAATCTATTGTATGATATTGCTGCTGTAGGTAATAAAAGCAGAACCTGCCTCTACTTCACGATATCATATCAACATTTCTGTGCTGTTAGTCACTACTCCCTCTTCTTTGAGGTGAACTTCAAGTATCTCTTGTTTGAGCTACTCACAATTCACATCTTTCTTTCATTCTTATCATCATTCCTCAACCCATATTTACCATCAACTCTTGTTTCACTACACTTTTCTCCATTATACTTGAGATACTATGCTTCTATCCATCCCCCACTCCTGCTCACCATTCACTACATTCATCCTCTATATACATCTGGACACCTCCATCTCATGATTCTATTCAACCCTCACTCTACCCCCACATATATACAACCTTACCCATTCCTCCTGACTCTTCAGTCTCCACACTCTTTCCTATTCACCATTTAGGACATGTTAGCTTGAGGGTATGTTCTGGAATTTCATCTCCATCATATTTACTTCTATTTAAGACAACACTCCAGCCACCCATCCACAAAGTAATCACCCGATCTCTTATTTTTTCCCCTCTGAATCAAAGGGGGCTCATTTGTCTTGCAAGTTACAACGAAGCCTCTCTAGTGATAGTATCATAAAAAAGTACCCAGTACACTCTGTAAAGTTGTTGATATTAGGAAGGACATTCATAGCAAAACTGAGATAGTAGAGTAAGAAGCTTATGTAGATGTAAAAATGATTATATGTACAATACTGTACTACAGAATATATCTATAGATTTTAGCCAACACTGTAAGTAAAACAGGAAACACACAGATGTAAACACTTTGTCTTGTGCACTCTTAAGCAAAAAAAATATTTTTGCTTAAAAGTGCACAAAAAGTATTCTAGGCAGCTAGTTATATGAATTACAGGTGAAGTAATTGTGTTTTGCTTCAATGCAGCAATGATGTTGTAGTACAGAATATATCTATTGATTCTAACCAGCACTGTACATAATAGAATAATGTGTGCATGCATGTGAGTGTGTGTGCATGCATGGCAATGCATGTGTGCACATACACACACACACACACACACACACACACACACACACACACACACAATATCTTTATGGACAGAAAAAGAGGGATTGGTTGAACTAGTTACAATGCTGCACTGGGATTTCATTAGTGAGTGAGTATTCTCATTAACTATCATAACAGTGCTTGGTTTCAACGTCACTATATGTACAAATACTGTTGTAATCATATTTGGTTTATTTCTTGAAGTCAAAATTTTGGTCACACTTTTGTGATCTGGTCACAGACAGGTGTGCTGCAATAAATGAAAATTAGTTGCTGGTGAGTTTTTATAAGCTTCTGCATTTTCTAATCTTGTCTCCTCACCAACTTTTGTTGAACTTCCAGGCCTAGGGATCTACTCTGTATATGTTAGGTCTTTTGACAATAAATATGCAATAGATTCATTATGTCAGATACTTAAAAAAAGGAGAAGAAAAGTAGAAAAATGAAAACTTCTTTAGACCTACAAAAGCTCACCAATAACTGATTTTCCGTAGTTGTATTAGAATTGTGTTAATGATCGTATATACATATATAAGACGCAAATTTTGACACCTCAAAATGATTAAAATGGAGGTTCCACAATATAACTACTTCAGTTTCAACACACAGTTTGAGATCAAGTCACTTAGCAAACAAGTGGAACGCAGAAATATAGATTTTCTAGCACCAATTTTTCACATATATGATGTGTTTTGGAAAATATCCATAATTACATAGCAGACAGACACTTACATTCTCTGGTTAATTAATGTTTCATGTAAAGATTATCAATGTCATTAAAACAATGCAACTGCACACCTGGGCAAAACAAAAAACAAGGTAAGATAAAATGTTAAAACTTTGTCAAGTTGGAGATATTTTCAAGTTGCAAATCTTCATTTTTCTACAAAGTATATTGCTGTCAACAAAAAGTAGGTAATGATTAACAAAATTATTTTAGTAGGATATATACACATAAGATAGTCATAAGTGTAATCAAACATGCATAAATACCACGTCAAAATGAAATAGTAGTTTGTTTCAATACTACAAGTAATACTTACATCTTTCCTTTGAGTCCATGACTTCAAATGCTGAGCCAAAGACTTAGCTCCAGCTATAACATAGTTTGAGGCCTTTCTCCCATCTTCTTCACAATCTGCAAAGAAATAAAAGTTAATTCAGAGGTTGCTACTTCATTCATTAACACCACCACCATCACTGCCACCACCACTTCCAATAATATGGCCACAAGTGAAATACTTCTCATCACAGATGAACTTCATAAAGCTAAATTAGAATTGAGCAAAGACAATATATCTCTGTTCTCCATACAGTCATGGTCAAGACAAAAGTAAAGTAAAGCATCTTAGTATATCTCTGATTCATATGTGAACTGCTATGCAAAGACTAGTCTCTCTCTCTCTCTCTCTCACTCACTCACTCACTCACTCACTCTCACACACACACACACACACACACACACACACACACACGAGCACTTTCTCCTGAATATCATACAATCTGCCCTTCACTCAGAAGCAGAAATCTTGAGTAGCCAATGGAGGTAACAGCTACCAGATGTTTATCCACTCCATTCTTCTTCCACCAGCTTTGTTTTGGGGACAGCCAACACCACTAACAAGTCACTAAGGTAACAACAAAAGCTAACAGGGAAAAACGCCAAATTGCTAAAGAAAAGAATCAAAAAAAGAATCAAAGAAAAATACTTTGCACATGTTATATGTTTTGCAATATGAAGATCAGACATGTAAGGTGTTTTGCATTGGTAGACAGTGAACTAGAAAAAATTGAGATGTTATTGGGGAGAAGTATATACAGACTAATAATGGCACACTCGGTCTCACTGACATTGATAAAAAAGAGTCAAGAAAGTGCTACTGTGAGAGGCTGCAAAATGTAGAGAAGGAAAGGGAGATGGAGAAAGAAAACCTACTCCATATAGACCTAACAGTGGAACCAGCCATCCAAGTTGACAGCAGTATAGTTGATAGAGCGATAAAAGATATAAGAGTAAGGAAAGTAGATGGGTCAAGGAGGGTCATTGAGATGCTAAAAAATATTTGGCAAAGTAGGGTACAGGATAGTCAGACAAATAGTAAATCACCATGTTTAACACTATTCTTGACCTTAATTGGCTTAGTAAGGATACTACTAACTCAGGCTTCCATGTCATCATGAAAAAAATTTATATCAACAAAGTGATCTGAGCAACCCAACTTGATCAGTATTCTCCACCGTTTCAAAAGGCTTTGTCAAGTCCACAAAAGCTTGGCACAAGTTTTGGTGCTGTGCGTAACATTTTTCTTTGACTTGATGGACCATAATGATTATGCCAACTGTGCCTTTATGGGGCCTGAAACCACATTGTGATTCTGGCAACATCAAGTTTGTTCTATTGTTCTATCTTGATAAGCTGACTAAGGTCAATATCTTTCCTGTTGCACAGTGCTATTCATCTATAGCATAGGTTCTCAATGTGGGTGCTACCCCCCTCCCCCCATGAGCATTGAG
>NW_028315491.1:15000-30522 GCF_046866305.1 Octopus bimaculoides
ACATTTACAACCTTCTTGAACAAAGAGCTTGTAAAACATCCGCCATTTGGTGACATGACAGACGACCTGAGTCTCTTTCGACAGCGCTGTGACACAAGCACTAGATAGAGACACACCTCACATGCACATGCGCAGACACACCCATGCATACACACAGACACGGATGCACACATACACATATTTATGTGCGCGTACCCACATACAAGCACAGAAGCGTGTGCGTGTGTGTGTGTGTGTGTGTGTGTGTGTGTGACCACCGCTTGACAACCGGTGTTGGCGACTTTACGTTCGCGTAACTTAGCGGTTCGGTAAAAGATCGTGATAGACTAAGTACCCGGCTTAAAAACAACTGGGGGACGATTCATTCGACTAAAAATTCTTCAAGGAGTTGCTCCAGCACAGCCGCAGTCTAATGACTGAAACAAGTAAACAAATACATGCATCACATTATGCAACCATAAATGCAGAGACATGCGTGGATGTATGAATGTTTCGAAATATTCTTTTCTACTCTAGGCACAAGGTCCGAAAGTCCTGGGGATGAGGGGCTTGTCGATTAGATCGACCCAGTACGCAACTGGTACTTAATTTATCGACCCCGAAAGGATGACAGGCAAAACCGACCTCCGCGGAATTTGAACTCAGAGCGTAGCGACAGACGAAATACCGCAAAACATTTCGCCCGGAATGCTAACGTTTCTGCCAGCTCGCCGCCCTTCGATTTTTAAATATTGAAGCAAAATAATGAAGTAAAACGACTTTCTCATTATTAAGCAGGTGTTTGGAACATAAATTAATACGGAATTTCGATGGAGGAGTTTAATTAAGATCGCTTAAAAATATGAAGGTGATATCACAAAACCGAGAGTAGTCTCAGACGTATTGTTGTCAAAAGAGTTATATGACAATTAATATATTGAATGAGCTTCAAACTGGAAAGTGTTTGACAAAAAATAGGAAACAGTTTATTATAAACGAGTAATTGTTAGAACGATTTTAAAAGACGATGACAAAAAACTTGTGAGCTTGAATGATCGCTCGAACTGCTATTAACTTTTAAAAGGTTGGAAACAATGGAAGAAGCTTTGTTATTTTGGATAGAATGTAAGATACAATAGTAGTATGTGTGTAGGGCGGCGAGCTGACAGAGTCGTTAGCACGCTGGGTGAAGTGCTTAGCGGTATTTCATCTGCTACTATGTTCTGAGTTCAAACTCCGCCAAGGTCGACTTTGCCTTTCATGTTTTCGGGGTAGATAAATTAAGTACCAGTTTGTGTATTGGAGTCGATCTAATCGACTGGTACCCTCCCCTAGAAAAGAATATTTATTTACCGTAAGGCAGCGAGCTGGCAGAATCGATAGATAGATAGATAGATTTGCCGAACATATTAATTTCAAATTTTGGCACAAGTCCAGGAACTTAAGGGGAGGGGATAAGTCGGTTGCATTGAGCCCAGTACACAACTGGTACTTATTTTATCGATGGTAAATAAGTAATACTTCCTAAGTTGTTTTCGATTCTATTTGAAAATACAATTTTGGTTCAATGGAAGCATTTCAAAAGAATTCTTTCTGGAAATTCTTAACTCTGCTTCCAAACATGCTGAGTTACATCGTGGAATTTCCACGGGTCTCACTAGTTATTTTTATTATTATTTTTTCACCCATGTGGCAAATAAATGAATTCATTATCATTATTATTATTATCATTATTGTTGTTGTCGTTGTTGTTGGTGTTGTCATCTTTCTCCTCCTCCTACTCCTCCTCCACGTCATCATCATCCATTCATTCTTGCATTCATTTTTACCGGTTTGTTTCGCAATTTCTTTCTTTTTGTTGGTGGTGGTGGCGGTGGTGGTGGGTAGCATTTTTCTAAAAAGTTGTGGGAGTGTTGCAGGGGTTAGGGTCAGGGCTTGGGATGACGGTTGGGAAGTTATTATATTTATTTGTTTATTTGTTTGTGTATTCCAGAATATTCTGCCAGAAGGTAAAGACAACCAAGTGTGAACGTGGGCCAACACGAAGAAGAAGAAGAAGAAGAAGAAGAAGAAGAAGAAGAAGAAGAAGAAGAAGAAGAAGAAGAAGAAGAAGAAGAACAACAACAACAACAACAACAACAACAACAACAACAACAACAACAACAGCGACGGCGACGATGACAAGAAGGAATGGTCGGCAGTGTAGAATTAGGAGCAGGGGGACAGGTGGGACGAATGTGTTGGGGTTTGAGCCGGGGGGAGGGGTCCAGCGATAAACAGAAGGAATTGAAATTTGGTTAAGATGTCGATAATGCGAAGGTGCCATGATCTGTTATCAGATGCTGTCTGAGAAATATAAAAAAGAGAAAAAAAATTAATCCATTCTCACCACCACTCCTCTCTCTCTCTCCCTCACCCTATCTCTCTCTCTCCCTCCCACCCTCTCTAATCTATCTATCTATATCTACTTGTCATACCCTCTCTCTTTCTCTTTGTATATTATGGGTGCGTATAACAGTTTGGTAAGCGCTATGCACGAAACTTTCGATCCTCGAGTCAGTTTCGTAGCTTTTCTGCCGATTGGAAGACACACATATACACACGCGCGCACACACACAAACACACATACATACATATATGAAAGCATATACATCTTATATGTATACATATATATATATATATATATATATATATATATATATATATATATATATATATATATATATTATATTATATTATATTTATTATATTTATCTTATGATATTTACTTTACTTTATATTATACTCATTTATTGTGCTTTTAATTATTAACTTTTCTATATGTGATAGTGGATTTTCATCGATGAGTTCTTGATAATTGGTTATTTTCCCTAAAACTATATATTTTATATATACTTTATCTATAAGGCTCAATTTAATTTTAATTTTTTATAAATTGATTTTAATTGAGTTTTTTGCCTGTAATTTTGGATTTTGTCCCTAATATTATTATTATATATATATATATATATATATATATATATATATCAGTTTGATGAAGACGAAGAAGCTGAAAATTCGAAGTCACTGACAATCTTTTCAGTGTAAAATTTAATATTATACACACACACACGCACATACATATATATATACATACAACAAACATATATATATGTGTACATACATGCACCCAGGCATACACAAGCACTATCCTACCGTCCATATCGATGCGTGTGTGTTTGTGTGTACCTACATCTCCATCCGTATGTTTAGCTATATACCTATGCAACCGTCTCATTGTTGCCACCTCCGACTCGACAACCAGCGTCCAAACAATACTGCTATTGCTACTACCAACGTCATCGTCACCATTATCATCACTCACACCATCACCACCATCACCACCGCCTTCTCCGCGCAGTTTTCATTTTTTATTGCCGCAAAAGGCTTCACCACTAACACCATCGCTACTGTTACTATCATCGTTACTATTGTCGTAAAAATTCCCACCAGCACCACCACTAGAAATAGCAGTAAAATCTCCATGAAATAAATAAATTTCCATCACTGAATCAACGATTAGTTTGTTACATTTACATAGCATTTACATCTGATCACAGTCACAGCTTGCTCACTTTTTCTACACTCGCACTCTCGCCAACAGAACAAATCTTCGCTTATACAGGCTACGACACGGAGAGCAGATGAGAACCGGGTTTTTTTTTTGGGGGGGGGGGGGGGGTTGCATACAAAGAGCGATTACCTTCTCCAATCAATGATCTTTGGGAAATAGAAAGCTTCTGAGTTTTCGTAGAATCATCATTACACAGACTTCACACATTTCTGCATACGAAGTAGGACATCCTGCTTTATTGAGATTATATACACATATATATATATATACATTATATACAACGTACACGCACATTGTATTATATAATCCTTTCTACTAAAGGCACAAGGCTGAAATTCAGGGCGAGGGAACTCGTCGATTGCATCAACTCCAGTGTTTCACTGGTACTTAATATATCGACCCCATAAGGATAAAAGGCAAAGTCGACCTTGGCGGAATTTGAAATCAGAATGTAGCAGCACACGAAATACCGCTAAGCGTTTCTCCCGGCGTGCTAACAATTCTGCCAGCTCACCACCTTTTTGTACTATATAATGCGTGTAGATATAAATATTAATATATATATATATATATATATATATATATATATATATATATATATATATATATATACATACACACACACACACACACACACACACACATACGTCTAACAATACACACGCACCAGTATATCCACACATATTCAAATAGATATACACACTAGCTTGTATAGAAACACATACACAAAATTGCTGTGTGGTGTTGTGAGGTGGATGTGTTGAGGTGTGGTGTGCCGCAGTGTGGCGGAGTGCGATGCAGAGAAGTGTAAGATGGCGTCATATACCGCGGTATGGGTCGGAGTCGTGTAATATGGTGCGTTGGACTGTATCATGGTGCTGTGTGGTGGGATGAAGTGCATCAGAGTGTGGTGTAAGAGTACAGAACACTGTGGTGCAGCACGGTGTTGTATGTATTTTGCACTGCAGTATGGTGCACAGTTGTCTAGTGCAGTATCGTCCGGCAAAGTGAAATGTGACACATTTTAGTGGAGTTATGCGTAATACAGTGTGGTATGTTAGGGTAAGTTGCAGCATTGTTTGTTTGTGTGTGTGTGTGTGTGTGTGTCACACTGTAGGGAGGCGCAGCGTGGCGTGTGAGAGATTGTAAGGAAACCTATTAGTGCAGATCGAAAGATCTGTGAGGATTATGAATATGAAAATATGGCGCCTGCAGGAAGTGGTTTTGTGGAGAAGAGACAAAGTGAGAGTATTAAGCCAGCTTAGGAAAGAAAGAAAGAAAAAAATATATATAAATATTTGGTCAGTTCCGTTTATTAATGGAGGAAAGGGAAAAGATGAAAATGGAAGATAAAGATAAATCATGGTCAGGATTGAAGAAAATCTGACCGGAAGCCTCTTCGGTCTTAACGAACGTTTTTGGTACATGGAGGGAAGAAACGCAGGTAATTTCACATTCCCCTCTCTTATCGCTCTCTTTCTCTCTCGCTCTTTTTGTTTATCATTAATCTCTTTCTGTCTTTATCTCTATCTTCTACGTATTTCTCTCTTTTACACTCTCTCTCTTTTACACTCTCTCTCTTTCTCTCTCTCTCTTTCTTCATATATATATATATATATATATATATATATATATATATATATATATAAATTTATGTTTAGATAGATAGATAGATAGATAGATAGATCTGTCTCTCTCTCTATATATATCATCCCTTTCTTTCTCTTCCTCTCCCTCTTTCTCCCCCTCTCCCTAAGATAAGACCGCAGCAATTGAGTGGCGAGAATTACAGACGAAGTAAGCTGTCGAGGAATAAGCAAAGCAGTGTGGCCTCGATCTGATAAATATATTCAGTAAACTGACCCCCCAGAAGGGGAATCGAAGAAAGTGTCGTGATAATATTGCAGGGATTTTCCCTGGCGACTTGTGTGGAATGTAGCGAGTTGGAAAAGGAAGGAGTTGGAAAAGGAAGGAGTTGGAAATGGAAGGAGCCGGAAAAGCTCGCCATAAATGATTGACTAGTTCGTCGTTTCTCTTATAATTAAATACGGAGCAATGTTATGCTAACGACGTAACCCCTACCAGTGTTGGAATGGCTAACAGTCTGTGTGAGTGTGCGTGAGTGTGAGTGTGTGTGAGTGAGTGTGAGTGTGCGTGAGTGAGTGTGAGTGTGTGTGATTTGGACGTTTGCTTTTACAAGCATCGCAAGTACGCGGTTTTCAGTTCGATTTCAACAGCGAAGTTGCACTGAGAAAACGGTTCCTATCTTGACTTGGAAAGAGAGAGCTTTCGTTGGTGTTTGTACAATGGTTGTTGAGGATATTGATGTCTTTATTCAAATAGATATCGATTCACACACGCGTATGTATTAATCGAAGTGTACAGTATTATATATCCATTACGGCCAGTCTTACCAATCGGTTTCTCACTGGGGGTTCAACGGAGTGTTAGGTAACAGTCCGATTATGTAACCCTGCACTCATCA
Organism: Octopus bimaculoides; assembly: GCF_046866305.1. Lineage (NCBI taxonomy): Eukaryota > Metazoa > Mollusca > Cephalopoda > Octopoda > Octopodidae > Octopus > Octopus bimaculoides. The sequence goes on from NW_028315491.1 coordinate 21,078, forward strand.
GAGGAACCGCTGTGGAATGAATATGGTGACTGCTGCCTATTATGTGTATATATATATATATATATATATATATATATATATATATATATATATATATATATATATATATAGGCATTGCTGAACAGAACCATTCGCACTAAAAAGGCATACGATAGTTTGTTTACAAAAACAACTACGAACTAATTATGGTTCTTAAATCTAACAGAAAAGGCAAGTAGGTTTGCTAATGTAATCGGTAGCGCACTCAGTCGCATAAACAGAGATGTGTGGGTTCGAGTCCACGCGAACGGAAAACCTTTTTTTTTTCTGTCGAGGCCTTATATTTTGAGTAAAATGTATAAATTATCATCCATTTTAAGTTATTTTAGTTGTGATACCTCAGTCATTATTTAGGTGGGAAACATGCATAACAACTACTTAAAAAGGGACGCCACGAGAAGAAGTTTAAGAACTGGGTGCAAAAACTTAAAACTAAAAGGTCAGAGCGGGCCTGCATCAATGAGAAGATCGTGAATGTACAACGAAAGGTTTTGAGAAACTCAATAAATAAATATGAAATTAATTTTAAAGTTTCCGTCAATGTTTTTTAATCAAAATGTCTCTAGTTTATCCATGCATTCTCTCAAGACAAGTTATTTGCAAGACAAATATATCAAGGGGAAAAAATATATATATATACTTTATTTCGGTAAGGTAATCCGGTTAAAAGTTTCCATTTCGTGGAACTCCGACACAAACGTCCATTCGATCAAACAATCGTTAATAATAATAATAATAATAAAATGATGATAATAATGACGACAACAACAACAACAACAATAGCAATGAATAAATGAATCAGGTTGTATATTTAATAAACAGAGAAAACAAGGAACTGAAAGTGGCGAAGATCTTCCAAATATGATAAGGTTTCTTTTTTAAGTGGCATCTAGTATTGTTTTCACACTCAGCCTCTCTCTCTCCCTCTCTCTCTATCTCTATCTCTCTCCCCCTCTCTCTCTCTCTCTCTCTCTCTCTCTCTCTCTCTCCCTCTCTCCCTCTCTCTCTCTGTCTCTCTCTCTCTCTTTGTCTCTCTCTCTCTCCCTCCCCTCTCTCGTTTCTATCTCCGCTTCTTTTTAGTCTCTTCCTCAGTCTCCACCGTTCTCTTAATCTCTCGTTCAATTTATCGCCTCGTTCTTCTACTCTTTCTTCTCATACATCTTCCTCCCTCTCTCTCTTTCTCTTTCTTTCTTTCTCTTCATAACCACTTCATCGTACTCTCTCTCTCTCTCTCTCTCACTTTCCCTCTCACTTTCCTTTCTCCCTCCTTTTCTCCCCTTCTCTCACTCCCTCTTCTTCTTTCTCTTTCTCGCTCACTCATCACCTCTTCCTTGTACTCTTCCTTCTCTTTGACTTTTATCATTATTTCCTTCTTCTCACCCTCTCTAAATTCCTCTCTCTCCCTCTCTCTCCCTCTCTCTCTCTCTCTCTCTCTCTCTCTCTCTTTCTCTCTCTTTTTCTCAAACTTCTTTCTACATTTAACCTTTCATCTTTTTCGTCCTTCCTTCCTTCCTTCTTACCATTTTTTCCTTCTCTCCCTCTTCACCGTTCTTCTTCTTCTTCGCTTCACTCTTTCTCTTTCTCTTCCGTCGTTTCCTTCCTTCTTTCTTTCTTCTTTCCAAAACTTTTGCAGCACCCCACCCTTCCCTCTACCTAACCCAATCAACAAACCTATCCCCCACATCCGCTCAAAACGCACACATACACGCACGTACACATACGCACAAACGCACACAGACACACACGCGCACATACACACACACACATGTATACACACAGGCACACATGCACGCACGCACACGCACGCACACACATACACACACGCGCACACATCTACACATGCACACGCACGCACACATATGCACAAACACACACAAGCACACGCGTACTTTCACATACGCACAAACACACATACACACACATAAACACGCGCGCGAAACACCTTGAGAAAAAAAACCTGGAGAGGAAAGAGAAATATGTTTGTACAGTAATTAAGAAGACGCTTGTGATGATAAGGTAAAGGATAAATTGAATAAGCGAAATGAATAACAAGAAAATGGCGGCAGAGTGATAATTAATCAGAAAATTAAAACGAAAACAGGCAGGCGGGGATAGGGGGTGGGAGTAGGGGGCAGTGGGAGAGAAGCTGAAAAACTTCTCATCGTTATCATCATCATCATCATCATCATTATTGTCGTAGTCATCGTTATCGTCATTGTCACTGTCATCACCATCATCATCATCATCGTTATTATCAGCCCCAGCACCAATGACCTTTGTTGTCGTCGTTGAGTTCATCATCGTCGTCGTCGTCGACATATTATCATCTTTTATCACCACCAATATCATCATCACCATCATCATCACCATCATTATTATCATCATCGTCGTTGTCGTCTTCATCATCACCATCATCATCATCATTATCATCATCATCATCATCAACATCTTTCATCATCATTGGCATCATCATCATCAATATCACCATCATCACCATCATCATCATCTTCATCATCATCACCCCCATCATCAACATCATTATCATCATCATCGTCATTATCGTTATCATCATCCTTATCATTGTAATCAGCATCATCATCGTCGTTATGACCATCGTCGTCGTCCTAATGAAAATCATCAACTTGTCATCATCATCATCATCATCATCATCACCCTCGTTGTCTACACTTACATTGACCGTACGTGTGATGCATAACACGCCGGGCAGAATGCCAGGCTGCATTTCGGCCGTCTTTACTTTCCGATTTCAAAGTCCACCAAGGTCAACATTGCCTTTCGTCTTATCGGGATCGATAAAACAAACACCAATCGAGCACTGGGATTGATATAATCGACTCTCAACACCTTGTGCCTAGTAAAGAAGATAATTAGGAAGACATACCTTCATTTTTCATGGACTAAAACTCCCTGTTGAGAAGCCCTGAGGTGTGCAATCTTAGCTACATAGTTAAAGCTTCTAATTTGGATGGTCAAACGTTGTGATGTCTCTTTGGTGTAGATGTAGTGGTTAGTACAGCTGTGAAATTTACAGGAAATGTGGCGTTTATATCTGTATACTGTATAGGTATATATATATATATATATATATATATATATATATATATATATTTCCATTTGTTGTGTTCTTTTTATTCAATCCTTGATAGATAGATAGATAGATAGATAGAGAGGGAGAGAGAGAGAGAGAGAGAGAGAGATATTCTGTATAATCATCATGCCACAACGACGACGACGGAGAAGGAAGAGAATGGAAGGAAGAGAGTGGAGGAGGAAGGGGAGGTAGAATAAGAAGAAAGAAGGGGGAAAAGAGAATGATGCGGAAAATGAGAAAGAGTAAGAAGAAGAAGAAGAAGAAGAAGAAGAAGAAGAAGAAGAAGAAGAAGAAGAAGAAGAAGAAGAAGAAGCAAGGGAAGCAAGGTTAATAAGGAGAAGGTGAAGGAGATAGGGTATGAGGGAAGAAGGAGGTGTAGGAAGAAGAGCTACAGCAGCAAGATGAACAAGAATGGGGAGAATGAAGAAGAGGGTAAGTGGAGGAGAATAAGGAAGAGGAAGGGCAAGTGGAAGATGAAGAAGACTATCTTATGAGAATTGTAATGTAATCTCCCGAATGTATTGTTAGAAGCAAAATGAAGAGGTTGTAAAAATAAAGGAAACGATACAAGAAGAATATAAAGAAAAGCAACACACACTAACACAAAAAAAATGCACAGGCATTCGCACGCATTCATACACACACACACACACACTCACGCATACACGCACATGCATGCATACAGACAAACACAAGATTAAAGATTAAACGAAAGAGTTTTTGGCAAAAGCAATTAAGATTTCATTGAAGCTCAAAGTGAAACAACGTCATCTACACAGGTTGACAAAATGGCTTTGATAACAGATAGAAAAAAAAACGAAAAAAAAAAAACACGAAGCTAACAACATCCGGGGATGCCAACCTTTTACTTTCACTTTCGATTTCATTGCTGTTCGTTTGTCTGTTCCTGTTGTTGATGACGTTCTCTGGGTGTCTCTCGTTGTTGTTGCTATTGTGATTTTGTGTGTGTGTGTGTGTTTGATTCTTTCACAGTTCGACTCATTCACTGCTTGACTCTTCCACTCTATGTCACTTTCACTATTTCTCTGTTGATTCTTTAACTGTTTGACTCTCACACCCCGAAACGCTTTTTCTCTTCGACTCTTTGACTCTTTCGTTATTTGACTCTTTCCTGTTGGTATTGATGGTGATGGTATCGGTATTACTGTTATTGTTGTTGTTAGTGATGGTGGGTTATTTAGGGTGGGACTGTGAGAGAATGGTAGGGTGGATGGTAAATGTACGTTCTTCGGGGTAAGTCGATTACATCAACTCCAATGTTCAACTGGTACTTATTTCCTCGAACCCCTTAAAGCACGAGAGGCAAAGTCGGCCTCGGCAGAATTTGAACTCATAACATGAAGACAGACGAAATACCGCTAAGCATTTCGCCCGACGTGTTAACCATTCTGCCCAGCTCGCCGCTTTCTCACGTTGTTATAATAATAATAATAATAATGATAATAATAATAATAATAATAATAATAATAATAATAATAATAATAATAATAATAATAATAATTCTTTCTACTATAGGCACAAAGCTTGAAATTCGGGTGGAAAGGGCCAGTCGATTAGATCGACTCAGAACGTAAAGACGGTCGATATTTCGGTAAGCATTTGACCCGGCGTGCTAACGTTTCTGCCAGCTCGCCGCCTGAATGATAATAATAATAATAATAATAATAATAATAATAATAATAATAATAATAATAATAATAATAACAGCAACAAAGAGAAACAAACCCAGTAATAATGTGATTGTTGTTGCTATTGTTGTCGTTGTTGTAGTTGTCTCCTCTTCCACCCCTACCCCCCTCCTCTTTAAATATCAATGTCGCTACCAGCAGGTGTTCTATCAAATTCATTCACCGTAAATCGTTTTTCCTTAACGATCATTTATTGATAGCTTTATTCTTAATCACTGTTTAAGTTGTTCTTCCTCTTGTTATTCTGATCATTGGGGTTTTTTTTAATCTTTAATTCTTCTTCTTCTTGTTCTTTATGTTACAAGCCCCCCCCCCCCCTCTCTCTCTCTTTCCCAGTCACTTTTCTTCTTCTTCTTATTATTATTATTATTATCATTATTATTATTATTATTATTATTATTATTATTATTATTATTGTTATTATTATTATTATTATTATTATTTATTTATTTATTTATTTATTCGCGTTTTTCTTCAATTTCCTTTTCTTCTTCCTTTTCGTCTCTTCTCCTCCTACTCCCACTCTTCTTCCTTCTCTGCCTTCCTCCACTTCATCTCCTCCTCATCTTCATCCTCCTTCTCCTCTTCTCTCTCTTACTCTTCCTCCTTCTTCTTCCTCCTGCTCTTTCTGCTTCTTCTTCACCTTCTTTTTTCTCTTTCGCGTTCTCCTTCATCTCTCTTTTCCGTCATATTTAAGTCATCATCACCACCACCACCACCACCTGTATCATCATCATCATCATCATCATCAACGACGATGACAGCGTTGTCGTATGTTCTACCATTGTTGTTGCTGTTGTTGTTGTTGTCAGTGGTGGTTTGACATTTCACAAGACATTATTATAATTGTTGTTGTTGTTGTTGTTCGTGTTAATCTTAAAACATCGTCGTCGTCGTCGTCGTCGCTGTTGTTGTTGTTCTTGCAGTTGTTACCATTCTTATTTGATTCTCTTATCATTGCACAAATCATTGTCATTGTTCTAGTTCTCGTTTTCTTCATCATCGCCACCGCCGCCACCGCCGTCGATCCCGCCTCCCCCACCACCGCTCCCGTCGTCTATTTTCATTCTGTTCCACCATTTTATTATTTATTCTTTTATTCCTTTTAACCAGATTTCGCGTTTCACCTTTCCAATGCAGAAGAACTGTTTGCCAAACTCATTTTTGTTGTTGCTCTTCTTCTTCTTCTTCTTGTCTCAGTCATTACAATCATCATGTCTCTTCTTATTCGTCAGTATTCTTCTTCTTATTGTTGTTGCAGGTTTATTTCTGGTGTTGTTTATCGTTGTCACCCACATTCTTTTTTCTCTTTGTTTCTTTCTTTTTAAGATTTTGTTATTGTTGTTGTTGTGGTTGTTGATGCGACTTTTTGGTGGTTGTTATTCATGTAGTTACTGTTGTTGTTGTTGTTGTTTCACATTTATCTTCAAGTAAAATTTAAAGTGAAAAGCTTTTCATTTCCGATATTTCGTTCCCGTGGTTCTCGTTTCATTTCTGGTCTTCGTCGTCGTCGTCGATGTTGTTGTTGTTGTTATATATATATATATATATGTGTGTGTGTGTGTGTGTGTGTGTGTGTGTGTGTGTGTGTGTGTGTGTCTGTCTGTCTGTCTGTCTCTATATACATGGTGAAGTATATTTGCCACTTAAATGTGGTTGACCCTTAAGGATTGATGCTACTATAGCTTGTAGCCCCCAGGAAGACATCTCTTGCACTTGGCTATTGACACACTTTCTGTGCCCTATCAGTATTTGCAAAGGGATCTCATATATATATATATATATATATAACACGCCCCCCCCCCCTTATTTCTGTGAAGAGGTATATTCATAACTGAAACAAACTTGCGTTTTGGAAACTTTTAATATATTTTGTTAAACTCTGTAAAGTGAATGGACAGAATTCTTTTTAACTATGAATTTTCTATTGTAGCTATTTTTTTTATTTATATGCATTTGTGCGTGTGTTTCCGTATCTGGGTATTTACATATAAATATATCTGTGCACATATGCGTATGTATATGCACATATACGTATAGAGATAGATAGATAGATAGATAGATAGATAGATAGATAGATAGATAGATAGATAGATAGATAGATAGATAGATAGATAGATAGATATGGATATATATCTAGCTATATACATCCATTTTTTTCTATTTTCTCTCCCTGTTTATTTCTGTGTTCCTTTCTGTCGAAGAACGTAGGCTCGAAACGTAAAAGACTTTCTCACTTCCCGAGCGTTAAACTAATACATCTGTTTGTTGTTTACACAAACGTCTCCGTCTTTTGTTTTTTTTTTTGTAAATTCTCACTATATACATATATATATATATATATATATATATATATATATATATATATATATATATATATATGAATGTATATATACGTATACATACATGTATGAATATATATATATATACCCATACACATGCGTGCATATATGAATCTCTTTCATCATCTAACAAAATTCTTTTTCTTTTTTCTTTCACTTTATTCATCAACCACCCACCCACCCCCTCACACCCTTCTTCTATCAACCTCAACATCATCGTCATCATCATCGTCATCATCATCATCATCGTCATCATCGTCGTCGTCGTTGTTATTGCAATATGTTATGTTTGTGTGTAGGTTTTTCCATGGTTATCAATGTTTGTCAGGTTGTTGTTGTTGTTGTTGTTGCTGCCGTATTTCCCAATCAATTTCCCCTCTCTGATACAATCAACATATTTATAACTTGACGACATTTTACTGTCGAAATGAATTGAATATCAGATTACACCACACACACACACATACACACACACACACACACACACATACACACACACACACACACACACACATATCTACTTACCTGACCCCCCAACCCACCCCCTTTCTTCTAAAGCACATCGCTCTCCTCAATCTTCCACGCTTCTTTCTCACTCACTCTCTCTCTCTCTATGTATGTATGTATAAATATATATATATATATATATATATAGAGAGAGAGAGAGAGAGAGAGAGAGACAGGGGGAGAGGAAGAGACAAAGACAGGGAGAGAAAGAAGGCAGGATATATATATATATATATATATATATATATATATATATATATATATATATATATGTGTGTGTGTGTGTGTGTGTGTGTGTATATATGTATGTATATATATATATATATATATATATATATATATATATATACACACATACATATACATACATTTATAAATATACATAATGGCATGCATGTATATATATATATATATATATATATATATATATATATATGTATGTATGTATGTATGTATTTAGAAATGTACGTGCATACACGCCTTTCTATTTCCCTTTTTTCTAACTTTCCCTCTATCAGTTGCTTACTCTCTCCCCTCTCTCTCTCTCTCTCCCTCACTCACTCGCTCTCTCCCTCTCTCTATTATTCATTCACTCACTGCCTCTCTCTCTCTCTCTTCTTCTCTTCCCCTTTCAATGCATGTACGTGTGTATATTACACTACGCACGTGTATGCTTCTGTACGTGTGTTAGTGTGCGTGGGTTTGTGCTTGTATGTGTGTGCATATGTGTGCGGGCATCCATGCAAGTGTGTGTGTGTGTGTGTGTGTGTGTGCGTGTGTGCGTGTTTGAGTGTATGTGTGTATGCGGAGGCACGAATATGTGTACAAGTGTGAACAGAGGTATACATATGAATATTATGCGTGCAAGCACGTGCGTACATCGGTAGTTGTAGCTATAGTGCTTAAGTGATAGTAGTAGTAGCAGCAGCAGCAGTAGCAGCAGCAGTAGTAGTAGTAGTAGTAGTAGTAGTAGTAGTAGTAGTAGTAGTAGTAGTAGTAGTTGATGTTGTTCTGGTTGTTTTTTTAGTGGTAGGTGTAGTAGTTATAGAAAAAAGAAAGGAGATTACCAGGACACGTTTCACAGGTCACCGACCATTCCTCCATTCCTCTAACTGCAAACAGAATTTATAGCAAATTCATAAATTGTTATTTGCATGGAGGGAAGCGAAAGCTAAAACAATGACATAAGGATTCATTCTTGTTACGTTCCGGCAAATTCGAACGTGAATATGCTAATCACTGTTGTGCTTGCTCTTCGCAGAGCAACTTCTCTTTCCAGGCAACATGTGTTCCCTACGTATTAGGTTCCTTGAGGTAAGCGGATTTTGAGACACCGATGTTTCCATTTGGTTGTGTCACTTCAGTCAAAGCTGTAGCCGGTTGAATCTGCCAGATGTATTAAGAATGTATATTGGTTTTATCACCCGCGAAAGGATTGAGGCCGACCTCGGCGGAATTTGAACTCAACGTAAAGACGGACATTTTTCCCAGAATGCTAACGATTCTGCCAGCTCGCCGCCTTAAATTAAGAATGAATATTAAGTCCTGCTGTTCTCCGTCCTCAATAGTGATTTATTATCGGTTTAGCAGACATCGGCACGCGCCAGAAAATCATTTGTTTACCGAATTCTATAAACAAGAACCAATCTTGTTTAGCTTCACCGATCTTGAGCTGGCTTGGACTGAAATACGACGAATCTTTTAGACTCTTCATAACAGACAGTACTCTGAAGAAA
>NW_028315492.1:0-30317 GCF_046866305.1 Octopus bimaculoides
ACAAATACAATGTAGAGCTTTTCTTTTTGGGAGGGGGAAGGAAGGAAAAAAAAAAAAAAATTGGTGGTGTCGATCAAAAGGGATCGTAGGAAGGGAAAAAGGGGCAGTTCGATCAAAAGGGATCGAAAAAAAAAGAAAAGGAAAGGCCGATCAATAGGGATCGTGTATCACACAGTAATGTTCTCGTGTAAAAAGAGGGGAGGACAGTTTAGGTTTAGCCGTGGAAGGAAAAGCCTACGGAAAAGACCACGGTAACCTTGGTCAATATTCTCATTGAAGAAACTATAACAGTAAGTGACTCTCTTTTGCCTTTTTGTTTTATTTTTTTTTCTTGTTCATAGGGTTATGCTCAAGATGGCTCCGTCGTTCACACGTGCCATCCTTGCTACATTCACCCATCTTTTTTTGAAGCATTCACTAGACAAGACTTCCCTTTCTACTCTCAACTTCCTCTTCAGGTGATACTTGAAGAAGTTGATGAGAGATTGCCCAGAGAGGAAAGTCTTTGTCTCTAGACCTTTCAGACGCGTCCACCATACACATTCTTTCGCCATAGCCACAAGTACGATGAAAATAGCTCTTCCTTCCCGTTTAAAGGAAGGAGGCGCGACAATATTCACGATAGACTCGGCTGATAGACCGACTCGTCCCACACGCGATAGCAGTTGTTCGACGTAAGCCCACAGCTCGGAAATGGTGGGACACTGTACGAGTGCGTGCAGAACGGTTTCGTCGCTCTGCCGGCATCTCGGACAGGTCGGCCCCGTGTTTCTCGAGCCATGCCTGTAGAGCTTATCCCGAACGGGTAGTGCTTCTCGATAGCACTGCCAGGCCAGGGATCTCTGGAAGTTGTCCATAGGTCCCGGCCCGAAGGTCGTCTTAAACAGGCGGGTCAGGTATTCCTCGTCGACGCCCAGGTTCGCCCCGAGATCGTCGTCGTACCTTCCCTCCACTAATCCACTATAGAATGCGTTAGTTGTGATGCAGTCGCTCAAGGTTGACCCGGGTTGTTGGAGTTGCCGAAGAGCAGCGCGACACTCGCGGTGCCATTCGCCCTTCCTCGGCCTCTTCTTGATCCATGACTGCAGTTCGGTCATGGAGACGAGCTGCGGGAAAGCGCGCCGCACAAACGGCGACCACACCTGTTCACCGCTGTCTACGTAGAGCCGGAGATGTCGCAGTCTCAGCGCGTGTCTGCGCATCATCAACCACGGCATGCCCAGTCCTCCTTTTAACGGGTGTTGGCAGCAAACGGATCGCCTAACCATCGGAACGCTTCCTTTCCACAAGAAGCGGAAGAGGATGCGCTCCAGTTTGGTGATGGTAGGGTCGGGACAAGGAACGACGGTCAGGCGGTAGTAGATGACGGACGCGATGTACGTGTTCGCCACCTCCGCCCGACCTTTCAGGGAAAGCTTCCTCTCGGCCCATTGCCGGGCTAGAGTGGCCACCCTTCTCGTTATCTCGTCCCAGTTCTTCTCCGTTTGGAGGTCTGGACCAAACCAGACCCCGAGCATCTCAACCGGACCGTCAGTCCAACGTCCCACGACGGAGGCGCTACTTGACGGCATGGGGTTGCTTCTCCAGGTGCCGAGCCGCAAGCCCACTGAATTATCCCGGTTGATTTTCGCTCCCGTTACCGCTTCGTATTCTCTCAGTGTCTCGCCGACAAGCTCGATGTGCTTTTGGCTAGACACTATGACGGTGACGTCGTCCGCGTATGCCGACACGCTCGTCCCGCATCCCAACTCTCGCGGGATGCCCCTCAGCGTCGCCAGCTTCCGCAGTAGTGGCTCGAGAGTCAACACGTACAGAAGCGACGAGAGGGGGCATCCCTGACGGACCGAACGTGCAATGTCGAAGGGTCTTGATAGATGCCCATTGACGCGAACTACCGAACGGATGCCTCTGTACAAGGCAGCAATCCAGCCGCGGAAAATGGGACCGAAGCCGGCTGCTATGAGGACAGCCTCCAAGTATTGATGGTCTACCCTATCGAAAGCTTTCGATTGATCTAAATTGATCAGGGCCCCACCCATGCCAGGTTCCTTAACTACCCTCTCTATGATGTAGCGCATCAGATGGAGGTTGTCATGGATGCTCCTGCCCGGCACCGCGCACGTTTGCGCCTTGCCGATCAGTTTCTCGATGACAAGCGCCAACCGCTTGGCTAACACCTTGGCCAAAATTTTCAAGTCTGCATTGAGCAGAGTGATGGGCCTAAAGTTATCTATGACGTCCCCCTTGTTTGGATCTTTCTTCAGCAGCGTTACGGCTCCTCGACTCACAAAACCGGGAATGCTCCCGTTTTGCTGCCAGTTGCAGTACACGGCCGCCAAGACGTCTCCAAACAAGTCTGGCTTACAGTTGTAAAGCTCGTAGGGCAGACCATCCAAACCCGGAGATTTGTCCCTCGAGCATCCCGCCATCGCGTCCCTCACTTCCGCCGCCGTGATGGCACCTTCGCAGCACTCCGCCTCTCTTGCCGAGAGTCGTGGCAGGCTGTGCAGGTAGGCACTGAAGTCCACCCTGCGTTCTCGCTCGCCATTCGTCCCAAACAGTCGAGCAAAGTGCCGCTGAAAGGCCTCACACATTTTGCTTGGCTCGAGCAGTTCGCGCCCCTGTTCGTCCACCAGAGACCGAATGGTGGCTTTGTTGCCCTGTTGCGCCTCCGCCACCCGGGCCTCTCGTGCGGCTCCAACACCTTCGTTTCTTAGAGCACGCATCCTAGCCCTGACAACGCACCCTTCGTGTTTGGCGTTGAAGTGTTGGTCAAGGGCCAACCTCGCCGCCAAAACGTCGGATGCGATGCCACTTCTAATTGCCTCTTCTAGCTTCTTAACTAGTTCACCCTCTACTCTGTTTCTGTCTATGGCTAGTGCTTTGCTATACCTAACCGCTTCTGCTTTTATTGCTCTCTTGAGGGCAAACCACCATTTGTTATTGATGATGGCTCCTGTCAAAGCCCTCTTTACTAACGTGCTAATCCGGTCTCTGAAAACTGGTCTCGACGGGAAAGACGCGTTTAGTTTCCAGTAACCGGAGCCCTGCCTATGTGTCTTATCTAAGTCTAGCGTACACGTCACAAGTTTGTGATCCGTGTAGCTGACTATGTGAAATTGTGGACACCCTATGCTATCTCTATCTACTCTCCTACACAGTATTCTATCTAGATACGATCTCGACGACCCGATGCGGTTTGTCCATGTCCACATTGGCGCATTCGGGTAATCGAGTCGGTACCTGTCAGACAGTTGAAAGCGTCTGAGCAGGTCTTTGAGGCATTTGCATCCCCGTCTATTCCTATCTCTGCCCACATAGTCTAGATGCGTGTCCAAGGTAGCATCCCAATCCCCCACTAAAAGTAAAGGACGAGACGTTCCTAGGAATACTTCTAGACGTCGAAAGAAATCCGGCCTACCTGTTAAAGGTGGTGCGTATACTGATATGAGTCGAAAAGCACACCCATCGCTGCCATCGACATCCAGAACAACCAATCTACCCTCCGGGTCTATGAATACTGTCTTTACTTCGAGATCCAGACTCTTGCGAAAGAGTACCGCCGTGCCACTACCGCCCATTCTCGGCAGACAGGGAGAAAAATAAATGTTAAACTGTCTGCCAAACATGGACGATAGGGCCCGCGGATCATGGAGTCTGGTCTCGCTTATGGCTATGATTTCTAGTTTATGTGACTTTATGTCATTTAGGAGGTACCCTTGTTTCCAAGGGGACCCCAAGCCACGCGCATTTACACAACCAATCTTGAGCATCATTTTGATTTGAGTGTTAAAGTTTTATAAAGAGAGTCACTTACCGTTTGAGAGTTTTTGTGTCTCCTCCTTCGGGTTTTCTTCGAGGAGATCACTATATAGTTTTTTCGCCAGGTATTTTTGGCATTTGCCAACTGCCTTTGGAAAAATAGATTTTAGTGTGTGGTGCAGGGTTGGTGTTATGTGTAGTATTTTGATGTGTTCTGGCGGTGTTGTGTATGGGTGGTTGCTGGTTTTTATGTCTTCGTTTGTTATGTTTGTTTTTGTGTTGATGTATTCCATCAACTCTGAGTTTTTTGTGTTGATGGCAGTGAGCATTGTGTGTGTACTTGCTTTTGGGGTTTTGTTGCTTGTGTTGTAGTTGTGTGTGCTTGTGTTGGTGTCTGGAGTGTTTTCGGGAGTTGTGTATCTCCCTGCTTTGTTTGTGTTTGCTTTTCTTTTCTTGCTCCTCTTCCTCCTTCCTTTCTGGGCTATTTGCCATTCCTCATTACTTTCATCTTCCGACGAAGGTTCTGAGGAATCGGAAGGGGGTAGGGGCAAATTGTGAGCGTCTGTGTGTGCTTGTGTGAGTGGTTGTGTTGCTGTTTTTGTTGGTGCTGATGGCTTGTTATTTGTGTGAGGTGTGTGTGATGTGGGGGAGGGGGAAACAGTCTTGGAATTTTCTTTCTTTTCCCCTGCTTCCTCACTTGTTGTTTTTGCAGATGCTGTTGTCTTCTCAGTTGCCAGTGTTGCTTGTGTTTCTCTTGTTTTGATTGTTGATGGTGGTGTTGGTAGTAGGGTTTTTTTTCCGGGTTTTGGTGGTTGCCCTTGTTGCTTTTTTTGGTTGGTGGCGGTTGGGCAACTGTCCTTGAGGTGTGCCTCGCTGCCGCATACATAACAACGTGGCCGCCTTCCTTCCACCACTACATATAACTTGTGGTCCTTTGCCAGTTGGATGTGTGTGGGGATCTTTTGGCACTCCTCTTCAGTGATGTGGAGGAGGACTTCGACTTTTTTTCCCCCTTCCCAGTTTTTCTCCTCTGCAGTAGCAATTTCTAATATATTTGCCTCCTCCATTTCGAGGCATATAGAACCTACTATCCACTGTGTTTCCACTTGTGAAGGGACATTCTTTACTGTCACCTTCGTCACTCTCTGTCCAAGATAACTCGGTATCATCACCAAGTCATCTGTGTGGAGAGAGAGTGTTGAAAATTCCTTCGCTAACTGTTCGCTCTTAAAGCGTACTAGGACCGTGGCAAATTTTCGTCCCCAAGTAACATGACTTTGAAAGGGCCATATCGGTTTGAGACAAATCTCAATTTTTTGGGTGGAGAAATTCTCCGGTCGCTTCGTTTTCTTGTTGATAAGTCTGTATGATATGTGCTTCTTGTTTGTATTTTCAATAATTGCTTTTGGTATGTGTATTTGTACAGTGTCACCTTCTTTCGTGAGAAGGGATTTTGTGTCATTGATTTGTTTTTGGGTGAATGTTAATATTGTTCTTTTTTCTTTCGTTGCATCGGCAAAATTTGTTTTTGTGATGCTGGCAGATATGTTGTTTGTGGCGTTTGTGGTGTTGTTTATCTTGTTCGTCTTGTAGTTGTTGATGGTGGTATTGACAGTGGTGTTGGTACTGCCAGGTTCAAAGGTGGTGGTAGTGGCGGCAGAGTTTGTCGAAGTAGTGGTGGTGTTGGTGTTGAAGGTCGGTGTCCTGTTGTTGTTGCTGTTGTTATTGTCACTGGTAGTAGCAGTGGTGAGGACAGTGGTCGTGTTAGCAAGGACATTTGTGTCGTTGTCGTTGTTGTTGCTGTTGTTGTCTTTGTCGTTGTTGTTGTTGTTGTCACTGGTGACGGTGGCAGGCAAGACTGCTGTAGCAGCAGAGTTTGTACACGTGATGGTGGTAGTGGTGGTGGTTGAGGCAGCAGCAGTTGACTCAGAATCATTGCTCTTCTTCATCACTTGTCTGCGTTCATGCGGAACGGCATTAAGTGTTTTCGCCTCTGGCATTAGGAGCGGGAAGTCGGCCTCGTTGAAAACCTTAGCCATATTCGTTTTAAAGAATATGGCTAGGAACGAGGAAGATATGTTTGAATTTTTGGAAATAAGGCTCTAAATAGAGCTATTTCCGATTTGAAAAATATATGTTCACGAAGTATTTTGTGTTATACACAACTTATACAAAATTTTAAAACAAAATAGGTCTTTTAAGAGGTGAAAAATGCAACTTACATGGGAGCCGATGTGTCTACCGTCCGTCCATGATGATAGAACGAAAGTAAGTTCGTACGAACGAACGAAGGAGCGAACGTACGTACGTAGGTACGAACGAACGAACGAAAAACGAACAAAAGAAGGATTGAACGAACGAACAGACGTATGAACGAACGGACGTACGTACGTAAGAACGTATAAACGTACTTGCGTATCTACGTACAAATGAACGAACGAACTAACGTACGTACGTACGGACGATCCAACGAAAGAATGAACGAACGAACGTATGTACGTACGTACGTATGTATGTACTTATGTATGTACGTACGTATGTACGTCCGTATATACGTTCGCAGGAAATATCGATCGAACGTACGTACATCCGAACGAAGGATGGATCGAAAGATCGAACGAATGAACGAACAAACGAATAAACGTTTGTTCGTAAGTACGTCCGGACGCAGTAACGAACGTACGTACGTACGAACGAACAAATGAACGTATGTGCGTATCTACGTGCGTACGTACGTATGTACGAACGAACGAACGTTCTTTCGGACGTACGTAGGTACTAACGTACGATAATTCGTTCGATCCTTTGTTCGTTCGTTTCGCTCGTTCGTTCGTTCGTCCGTTCGTTCGTTCTTACGTACGAACGTTCGTTATTTTGTTCTTATATTCCTTCGTTCGTACGTACGTACGCACGTACGTACTTATGCACGTTCGTTCGTTCGTACGTACGTTCGTTCCTGCGTCCGGACGTGCGTAAAAACGTTCATTCCTTTGTTCGTTCGTTCGGATGTACGTACGTTCGTTCGATATTTCGTGCGAACGTACATACGTACGTTCGATCGTTCGTTCGTTCTTACGTACGTACATTAGTTCGTTCGCTCGTTTCTTCATTCGTTCGTTCGTTCGTTCGTTCGTTCGATCCTTCGTTCGTTCGCATGTACGTACGTTCGTTCAATATTTCGTGTGAACGTACGTACGTACGTTCGTTCGTTCATTCTTTTGTTCGTTAGTTCGTTCGATCGTTCGTTCGTACGTACGTACGTTCCTCCTTTCTTTCGTTCGTTCTTACGTACGTACGTTAGTTCGTTGGTTTGTTCGTTCTATCGTTCGTTCATTCGTACGTTCGTTCTTTCGTTCGTACGTACTTACGTTCGTTCGTTAGTTTGTTCCTTCATTCGTTCGTTCGTTCTTTTGTTCGTTCGTTCGTACGTACGTGAGTTCGTTCGTTCTTTCTTTCTTTCGTTCGTTCGTTTGTCCGTTTGATTGTCTCGTTCGTTCGTTTGTTCGTACGTACGAACGTAGGTACGTACGTTCGTTCGTTCGTACGTACGTACGTACGTTCGTTCCTGCGTACGTTAGTACGTACGTTCGTTCCTGGGTACGTTAGTACGTACAAGCGTTCATTCGATCGTTCGTTCGTTCGTTCGTTCATTCGTACGTACGTTCGTTCGTTCGTTAGTTCGTTCTTACGTACGTACGTTCGTTCTTTCCTTCGTACGTACGTTCGTTCGTTCTTTCTTTCGTTCTTCCGTTCGTTCGTTCATACGTACGTTCGTTCGTGCGTATGAATGTACGTACGTTCGTTTGTTCTTTCGTTGTTAGGTACGTACGTTCATTCGTTCGTACGTACGTACATACCTACGTATTTATGTACTTACGTACTTTCGTTCGTGCGTTTGTTCATTCGTTCTTTCGGTCGTTCGTTCTTTCGTACGTGCGTAGGTACTAACGTACGTTCGTACGTTCGATCACTGGTTCGTATGTATGTACGTTCGTTTGTTTGTTCGTACGTACGTACGTACGTTCGTTCGTTCGTTTGTTCATTCGTTCATTCCTTCTTTCGTACGTACGTTCTATTGTTTGTACGTTCGTAAGTACATACGTACGTTCGTTCGTTCGTTCATTCGTTATGTACGTCCGTACATACGTAAGTTCGTTAGTTCGTTCGTTCGTTCTTTCGTCTGTCCGTACGTTCTTACGTACGTTTGTTCGCTCTTACGGACCTACGTTCTTTCGTTCGCTCGTTCGTAAGTACGTACGTGTAAACGATCGTTCCTTCGTTCATGCGTTTCACTCGTTCGTTCGTCCGTTCGTTCTTACGTTCGTTATTTAGTTCTTACTTTCTTACGTACGTACCTTAGTTCGTTCGTTTGTT
This sequence comes from Octopus bimaculoides, assembly GCF_046866305.1. NCBI lineage: Eukaryota > Metazoa > Mollusca > Cephalopoda > Octopoda > Octopodidae > Octopus > Octopus bimaculoides. The sequence continues at coordinate 8,137 of NW_028315492.1, forward strand.
CGTTCGTTCGTACGTACGTACGTACGTACGTTCGTTCCTGCGTCTGGACGTACGTACAAACGTTCATTCGATTGTTCGTTCATTCTTTCGTAAGTTCGTTCGTTCATTCGTTCGTTCGTTCGATCCTTCGTTCGCTTGCATGTACGTATGTTCGTTCGATATTTCGTGTGAACGTACATACGTACGTACGTACATACGTACGTACGTACGTACGTACATACGTACGTACGTACGTACGTTCGCTCATTCTTTTGTTCGTTAGTTCGTTCGATCGTTCGTTCGTACGTTCCTCCTTTCTTTCGTTCGTTCTTTCTTTCGTTCGTTCGTTCGTACGTACGAACGTAGGTACGTACGTTCGTTCGTTTCGCTCGTTCGTTCGTTCTTTCGTCTGTCCGTACGTTCTTACGTACAATCGTTCGTTCTTACGTACGCTCGTTCGTTCGTACGTACGTACGTACGTACGTTCGTACGTACGTGTGGACGATCGTTCCTTCGTTCGTTCTTACGTACGAAAGTTCGTTATTTAGTTCTTACTTCCGTTCGTACGTACGTTCGTTCGTTCGTTTGTTCGTACGTACGTTCGTTCGTACATATGTACGTTCGTTCCTGCGTCCGGACGTACGTACAAGCGTTCATTCGATTGTTTGTTCGTTCGTTCGTAAGTTCGTTCGTTCGTTCGTAAGTTCGTTCGTTCGTTCGTTAGTTCGTTCTTACGTACGTACGTACGTACTTTCGTTCTTTCGTTCGTACGTAATTACGTTCGTTCGTTAGTTTGTTCGTTCGTTTCGTTCGTTCGTTCGTTCTTCCGTACGTACGCTCGTTCTTTCATTCGTTCGTTCCCTTGTTCGTTCGTTCTTGCGTTCGTTCGATCGTTCTTTCATTCATTGATTCTTTCGTTCGTTCTTTCTTACGCACTTTTGTTCTTTCATTCGTTCGTTCGTTCGTACGTACTTACGTTCATCGTTCGTTCGTTCGTACGTACTTACGTTCATCGTTCGTTCGTTCGTACGTACGTATAGTTATTCGTTCGTTCGTTCGTTCGTTCTTTCCTTCATCATTTCGTTCTTTCGTTCGTTCTTTCGAACAAACTACTGAACGAACGTAAGTACGAACGAACGAAAGAACGAACGAACGAGTGAACGAACTAACGAAAAAACGACCGGCCGAACGAACGAAAGGACGTACGTACGTACGAATAAACGATCGAACGAACGAACGAAAAACAAACAAAAAAGACCGAACGAACGAATGTTCTTTCGTAGGTACTAACGTACGTTCGTTCGTTCGTTCGTTCGTTCGTTTGTTCGCTCGTTCGTTTGTTCGTTTTTTCGATCGTTCGGAAGAACGAACGAACTTAAGTTCGTACGAACGAACGAAGGAGCGAACGTACGTACGTAGGTACGAACGAACAAAGGAAAAACGAACAAAAGAAGGATTAAACGAACGGGCGTACGTACGTAAGAACGTATAAACGTACTTACGTATCTACGTACAAATGAACGAACGAACTAACGTACGTACGTACGGACGATCCAACGAAAGAATGATCGAACGAACGTATGTACGTACGTACGTATGTATGTACGTACGTATGTACGTACGTATATACGTTCGCAGGAAATATCGATCGAACGTACGTACATCCGAACGAAGGATGGATCGAAAGATCGAACGAATGAACGAACAAACGAATAAACGTTTGTACGTAAGTACGTCCGGACGCAGTAACGAACGTACGTACGTACGAACGAACAAATGGACGTACGTGCGTACGTACGTATGTACGAACGAACGTTCTTTCGTACGTACGTTCGTTCTTTCGTTCGTACGTACGTTCGTTCGTTCTTTCTTTCGTTCTTCCGTTCGTTCGTTCATACGTACGTTCGTTCGTTCGTATGTATGTACGTACGTTCGTTTGTTCTTTCGTTGTTAGGTACGTACGTTCATTCGTTCGTACGTACGTACATACCTACGTATTTATGTATTTACGTACTTTCGTTCGCTCGTTTGTTCATTCGTTCTTTCGGTCGTTCGTTCTTTTGTACGTGCGTAGGTACTAACGTACGTTCGTACCTTCGATCACTGGTTCGTATGTATGTACGTTCGTTTATTCGTTCGTACGTACGTACGTACGTTCGTTCGTTCGTTCGTACATTCGTACCTAGGTACGTTCTTTCGTTAGTTCGTTCCGTCGTTCGTTTGTTCGTTCGTTCGTTCGCTCTTTCGAACGTACATACTTATTTACGTACGTACGTTCGTTCGTTCGTTCGTTTGTTCATTCGTTCATTCCTTCTTTCGTACGTACGTTCTATTGTTTGTACGTTCGTAAGTACATACGTACGTTCGTTCGTTCGTTCATTCGTTATGTACGTCCGTACATACGTAAGTTCGTTAGTTCGTTCGTTCGTTCGTTCTTTCGTCTGTCCGTACGTTCTTACGTACGTTTGTTCGCTCTTACGGACGTATGTTCGTTAGTTCGCTCGTTCGTAAGTACGTACGTGTAAACGATCGTTCCTTCGTTCATGCGTTTCACTCGTTCGTTCGTCCGTTCGTTCTTACGTTCGTTATTTAGTTCTTACTTTCGTACGTACGTACGTTAGTTCGTTCGTTTGTTCGTTCGTTCGTACGTACGTACGTTCGTTCCTGCGTCCGGACGTACGTCCAAACGTTCATTCGATTGTTCGTTCATTCGTTCGTAAGTTCGTTCGTTCGTTCGTTCGTTTGTTCTTACGTACGAACGTTCGTTATTTTGTTCTTATATTCCTTCGTTCGTACGTACGTACGCACGTACGTACTTATGCACGTTCGTTCGTTCGTACGTACGTACATTCCTGCGTCCGGACGTGCGTACAAACGTTCATTCCTTTGTTCGTTCGTTCGGATGTACGTACGTTCGTTCGATATTTCGTGCGAACGTACATACGTACGTTCGATCGTTCGTTCGTCCTTACGTACGTACATTAGTTCGTTCGTTCGTTCGTTCGTTTCTTCATTCGTACGTACTTAAGTTCTTTAGTTCGTTCTTTCGTTTGTTCGCTCGTTTGTTCATTTCGTTGGTTCGGTCCTTCGTACGTACATACGTATGTACGTTCGTTCTTTCGTACGTACGGACTTATGTACGTTCGTTTGCTCGTTCGTTCGTTCTTTCGTCTGTCCGTACGTTCTTACGTACGTTCGTTCGTTCTTACGGACATACGTACAAACGTTCATTAGATTGTTCGTTCGTTCGTTCGTTCGTTCGTTCGTTCGTTCGATCCTTCGTTCGTTCGCATGTACGTACGTTCTTTTAATATTTTGTGTGAACGTACGTACGTAGGTTCGTTCGTTCATTCTTTTGTTCGTTAGTTCGTTCGATCGTTCGTTCGTAGGTACGTACGTTCCTTCGTTCGTGATTTCACTCGTTCGTTCGTCCGTTCCTTCGTTCGTTCTTCGTGCGAACGTTCGTTATTTAGTTCTTACTTTCGTTCGTTCGTACGTACGTACGTACGTACGTTCGTTCCTGCGTCCGGACGTGCGTACAAGCGTTCATTCGATTGTTCGTTCGTTCGTTCGTTCATTCGTACGTACGTTCGTTCGTTCGTTTGTTCATTCGTTTATTCATTCGTTATGTACGTCCGTACATACGTAAGTTCGTTAGTTCGTTCGTTCGTTCTTTCATCTGTCCGTACGTTCTTACGTACGTTCGTTCGCTCTTACGGACGTACGTTCGTTCGTTCGCTCGTTCGTAAGGACGTACGTGTAAACGATCGTTCCTTCGTTCATGCGTTTCACTCGTTCGATCGTCCGTTCGTTCTTACGTTCGTTATTTAGTTCTTACTTTCGTACGTACGTACGTTAGTTCGTTCGTATGTTCTTTCGTTCGTACGTACGTACGTCCGTTCCTGCGTCCGGACGTACGTACAAACGTTCATTCGATTGTTCGTTCATTCGTTCGTAAGTTCGTTCGTTCGTTCATTCGTTCGTTCGTTCGTTCGATCCTTCGTTCGCTCGCATGTACGTACGTTCGTTCGATATTTCGTGTGAACGTACATACGTACGTACGTACGTACGTTCGTTCATTCTTTTGTTCGTTCGTTCGTTCGTTCGATCGTTCGTTCGTACGTTCCTCCTTTCTTTCGTTCATTCTTAAGTACGTACGTTAGTTCGTTCGTTTCTACGTTTGTTCGTTCGTTCATTCGTACGTACATACGTTGGTTGGTTCGTTCGTTCGTACGTACGTACGTGATTTCGTTCGTTCTTTCTTTCGTTCGTTCGTACGTACGTTCGTTCGTTTCGCTCCTTCGTTCGTTCTTTCGTCTGTCCGTACGTTCTTACGTACGATCGTTCGTTCTTACGTACGTTCGTTCGTTCGTACGTACGTACGTTCGTACGTACGTGTGGACGATCGTTCCTTCGTTCGTTCGTTCTTACGTACGAACGTTCGTTATTTAGTTCTTACTTTCGTTCGTACGTACGCAAATACGTACGTTCGTTCGTTCGTTCGTTTGTTCGTTCGTACGTACGTACGTTCGTTCCTGCGTCCGGACGTACGTACAAGCGATCATTCGATTGTTCCTTCGTTCGTTCGTAAGTTCGTTCGTTCGTTCGTTAGTTCGTTCTTACGTACGTACGTACGTTCGTTCTTTCGTTCGTACGTACTTACGTTCGTTCGTTAGTTTGTTCGTTCGTTCGTTCGTACGTACGAGAGTTCGTTCGTACTTTCTTTCGTTCGTTTGTTCGTTTGATCGTTTTTTCGATCGTTCGGAAGAACGAACGAACCTAAGTTCGTACGAACGAACGAAGGAGCGAACGTACGTACGTAGGTACGAACGAACGAACGAAAAACGAACAAAAGAAGGATTGAACGAACGAACAGACGTATGAACGAACGGACGTACGTACGTAAGAACGTATAAACGTACTTTCGTATCTCCGTACAAATGAACGAACGAACTAACGTACGTACGTACGGACGATCCAACGAAAGAATGAACGAACGAACGTATGTACGTACGTACGTATGTATGTACGTATGTATCTACGTACGTATGTACGTACGTATATACGTTCGCAGGAAATATCGATCGAACGTACGTACATCCGAACGAAGGATGGATCGAAAGAATGAACGAACAAACGAATAAACGTTTTTCCGTAAGTACGTCCGGACGCAGTAACGAACGTACGTACGTACGAACGAACAAATGAACGTACGTGCGTATCTACGTGCGTACGTACGTATGTACGAACGAACGAAATAACGAACGAACGAACGTTCTTTCGTACGTACGTAGGTACTAACGTACGATAATTCGTCCGATCCTTTGTTCGTTCGTTCGTTTGTTCTTACGTACGAACGTTCGTTATTTTGTTCTTATATTCCTTCGTTCGTACGTCCGTACGCACGTACGTACTTATGCACGTTCGTTCGTTCGTACGTACGTTCGTTCCTGCGTCCGGACGTACGTCCAAACGTTCATTCGATTGTTCGTTCATTCGTTCGTAAGTTCGTTCGTTCGTTCATTCGTTCGTACGTTCGATCCTTCGTTCGCTCGCATGTACGTACGTTAGTTCGTTCGTTTGTTCGTTTGTTCGTTCGTTCATTCGTACGTACATACGTTGGTTGGTTCGTTCGTTCGTACGTACGTACGTGATTTCGTTCGTTCTATCTTTCGTTCGTTCTTTCGTACGTACGAACGTAGGTACCTACGTTCCTTCGGTTCGCTCGTTCGTTCGTTCTTTCGTCTGTCCGTACGTTCTTACGTACGATCGTTCGTTCTTATGTACGTTCGTTCGTTCGTACGTACGTACGTTCGTACGTACGTGTGCACGATCGTTCCTTCGTTCGTGCGTCTCACTCGTTCGTTCGTTTTTACGTACGAACGTTCGTTATTTATTTCTTACTTTCGTTCGTACGTACGCAAATACGTACGTACGTTCGTTCGTTTGTTCGTTCGTACGTACGAACGTTCGTTCGTTTGTTCCTTCGTACGTACGTACGTTCGTTCCTGCGTCCGGACGTACGTACAAGCGTTCATTCGATTGTTCGTTCGTTCGTTCTTTAGTTCGTTCTTACGTACGTACGTACGTTCGTTCTTTCGTTCGTACGTACTTATGTTCGTTCGTTAGTTTGTTCGTTCGTTCGTACGTACGAGAGTTCGTTCGTACTTTCTTTCGTTCGTACTTTCTTTCGTTCGTTTGTTCGTTTGATTGTCTCGTTCGTTTCGCTCGTTCGTTCTTCCGTACGTACGCTCGTTCTTTCGTTCGTTCGTTCCTTTGTTCGTTCGTTCTTTCGTTCGTTCGATCGTTCTTTCATTCATTGATTCTTTCGTTCGTTCTTTCTTACGCACTTTTGTTCTTTCATTCGTTCGTTCGTTCGTATGTACTTACGTTCATCGTTCGTTCGTTTGCACGTTCGTTTGTTCGTTCGTACGTACGTATAGATATTCGTTCGTTCGTTCCTTCGTTCGTTCTTTCCTTCATCATTTCGTTCTTTCGTTCGTTCGTTCGAACAAACTACTGAACGAACGTAAGTACGTACGAACGAAAGAACGAACGAACGAGTGAACGAACTAACGAAAAAACGACCGGCCGAACGAACGAAAGGACGAACGTATGTACGTACGTACGAATAAACGAACGAACGAACGAACGAAAAACAAACAAAAAAGACCGAACGAACGAATGTTCTTTCGTAGGTACTAACGTACGTTCGTTCGTTCGTTCGTTTGTTCGCTCGTTCGTTTGATCGTTTTTTCGATCGTTCGGAAGAACGAACGAACGTAAGTTCGTACGAACGAACGAAGGAGCGAACGTACGTACGTAGGTACGAACGAACGAACGAAAAACGAACAAAAGAAGGATTGAACGAACGAACAGACGTATGAACGAACGGACGTACGTACGTAAGAACGTATAAACGTACTTACGTATCTACGTACAAATGAACGAACGAACTAACGTACGTACGTACGAACGAACAAATGAACGTACGTGCGTATCTACGTGCGTACGTACGTATGTACGAACGAACGAAATAACGAACGAACGAACGTTCTTTCGTACGTACGTAGGTACTAACGTACGATAATTCGTTCGATCCTTTGTTCGTTCGGTTCGCTCGTTCGTTCGTTCGTTCGTTCGTTTGTTCTTACGTACGAACGTTCGTTATTTTGTTCTTATATTCCTTCGTTCGTACGTCCGTACGCACGTACGTACTTATGCACGTTCGTTCGTTCGTACGTACGTTCGTTCCTGCGTCCGGACGTGCGTAAAAACGTTCATTCCTTTGTTCGTTCGTTCGGATGTACGTACGTTCGTTCGATATTTCGTGCGAACGTACATACGTACGTTCGATCGTTCGTTCGTTCTTACGTACGTACATTAGTTCGTTCGTTCGTTTCTTCATTCGTACGTACTTAAGTTCGTTAGTTCGTTCTTTCGTTCTTTCGTTTGTTCGCTCGTTTGTTCATTTCGTTGGTTCGGTCCTTCGTACGTACATACGTATGTACGTTCGTTCTTTCGTACGTACGGACTTATGTACGTACGTTTCTTCGTTCGTTCGTTCGTACGTAAGAACGTATATACGTACGTTCGTTCGTTTGCTCGTTCGTTCGTTCTTTCGTCTGTCCGTACGTTCTTACGTACGTTCGTTCGTTCTTACGGACATACGTACAAACGTTCATTAGATCGTTCGTTCGTTCGTCGTTCGTTCGTTCGTTCGTTCGATCCTTCGTTCGTTCGCATGTACGTACGTTCGTTCAATATTTCGTGTGAACGTACGTACGTACGTTCGTTCAATATTTCGTGTGAACGTACGTACGTACGTTCGTTCGTTCATTCTTTTGTTCGTTAGTTCGTTCGTTCGTACGTACGTACGTTCCTCCTTTCTTTCGTTCGTTCTTACGTACGTTCGTTCGTTTGTTCGTTCTTTCGTTCGTTCATTCGTACGTACGTTCGTTCTTTCGTTCGTACGTACGTACTTACGTTCGTTCGTTAGTTTGTTCCATCATTCGTTCGTTCGTTCTTTTGTTCGTTCGTTCGTACGTACGTGAGTTCGTTCGTTCGTTCGTACGTACGTACGTGTGGACGATCGTTCCTTCGTTCGTGATTTCACTCGTTCGTTCGTCCGTTCCTTCGTTCGTTCGTACGTACGTACGTACGTACGTACGTTCGTTCCTGCGTCCGGACGTACGTACAAGCGTTCATTCGATTGTTCGTTCGTTCGTTCGTTCATTCGTACGTACGTTCGTTCGTTCGTTCGTTAGTTCGTTCTTACGTACGTACGTTCGTTCTTTCTTTCGTACGTACGTTCGTTCGTTCGTTCTTTCTTTCGTTCTTCCGTTCGTTCGTTCATACGTACGTTCGTTTGTTCGTATGTATGTACGTACGTTCGTTTGTTCTTTCGTTGTTAGGTACGTACGTTCATTCGTTCGTACGTACGTACATACCTACGTATTTATGTACTTACGTACTTTCGTTCGTTCGTTTGTTCATTCGTTCTTTCGGTCGTTCGTTCTTTCGTACGTGCGTAGGTGCTAACGTACGTTCGTACGTTCGATCACTGGTTCGTATGTATGTACGTTCGTTTGTTCGTTCGTACGTACGTACGTACGTTCGTTCGTTCGTACATTCGTACCTAGGTACGTTCTTTCGTTAGTTCGTTCCGTCGTTCGTTTGTTCGTTCGTTCGTTCGCTCTTTCGAACGTACATACTTATTTACGTACGTACGTTCGTTTGTTCATTCGTTCATTCCTTCTTTCGTACGTACGTTCTATTGTTTGTACGTTCGTAAGTACATACGCACGTTCGTTCGTACGTTCCTCCTTTCTTTCGTTCATTCTTAAGTACGTACGTTAGTTCGTGCGTTCGTTCGTTCATTCGTACGTACATACGTTGGTTGGTTCGTTCGTTCGTACGTACGTACGTGATTTCGTTCGTTCTTTCTTTCGTTCGTTCGTACGTACGAACGTAGGTACGTACGTTCGTTCGTTTCGCTCGTTCGTTCGTTCTTTCGTCTGTCCGTACGTTCTTACGTACGATCGTTCGTTCTTACGTACGTTCGTTCGTTCGTACGTACGTACGTTCGTACGTACGTGTGGACGATCGTTCCTTCGTTCTTTCGTTCTTACGTACGAACGTTCGTTATTTAGTTCTTACTTTCGTTCGTACGTACGCAAATACGTACGTTCGTTCGTTCGTTTGTTCGTTCGTACCTACGTACGTTCGTTCGTTTGTTCGTTCGTACGTACGTACGTTCGTTCCTGCGTCCGGACGTACGTACAAGCGTTCATTCGATTGTTCGTTCGTTCGTTCGTAAGTTCGTTCGTTCGTTCGTTAGCTCGTTCTTACGTACGTACGTACGTTCGTTCTTTCGTTCGTACGTACTTACGTTCGTTCGTTAGTTTGTTCGTTCGTTCGTTCGTACGTACGAGAGTTCGTTCGTACTTTCTTTCGTTCGTTTGATTGTCTCGTTCGTTTCGCTCGTTCGCTCGTTCGTTTGATCGTTTTTTCGATCGTTCGGAAGAACGAACGAACGTAAGTTCGTACGAAGGAGCGAACGTACGTACGTAGGTACGAACGAACGAACGAAAAACGAACAAAAGAAGGATTGAACGAACGAACAGACGTATGTACGAACGGACGTACGTACGTAAGAACGTATAAACGTACTTACGTATCTCCGTACAAATGAACGAACGAACTAACGTACGTACGTACGGACGATCCAACGAAAGAATGAACGAACGAACGTATGTACGTACGTACGTATGTATGTACGTATGTATCTACGTACGTATATACGTACGTATATACGTTCGCAGGAAATATCGATCGAACGTACGTACATCCGAACGAAGGATGGATCGAAAGATCGAACGAATGAACGAACAAACGAATAAACGTTTGTACGTAAGTACGTCCGGACGCAGTAACGAACGTACGTACGTACGAACAAACAAATGAACGTACGTGCGTACCTACGTGCGTATCTACGTGCGTACGTACGTATGTACGAACGAACGAAATATCGAACGAACGAACGTTCTTTCGTACGTACGTAGGTACTAACGTACGATAATTCGTTCGATCCTTTGTTCGTTCGTTTCGCTCGTTCGTTCGTTCGTCCGTTCGTTCGTTCGTTTGTTCTTACGTACGAACGTTCGTTATTTTGTTCTTATATTCCTTCGTTCGTACGTCCGTACGCACGTACGTACTTATGCACGTTCGTTCGTTCGTACGTACGTTCGTTCCTGCGTCCGGACGTGCGTACAAACGTTCATTCCTTTGTTCGTTCGTTCGGATGTACGTACGATCGTTCGATATTTCGTGCGAACGTACATACGTACGTTCGATCGTTCGTTCATTCTTACGTACGTACATTAGTCCGTTCGTTCGTTCGTTCGTTTCTTCATTCGTACGTACTTAAGTTCGTTAGTTCGTTCTTTCGTTCTTTCGTTTGTTCGCTCGTTTGTTCATTTCGTTGGTTCGTTCCTTCGTACGTACATACGTATGTACGTTCGTTCTTTCGTACGTACGGACTTATGTACGTACGTTTCTTCGTTCGTTCGTTCGTACGTAAGAACTTATATACGTACGTTCGTTCGTTTGCTCGTTCGTTCGTTCTTTCGTCTGTCCGTACGTTCTTACGTACGTTCGTTCGTTCATTCGTACGTACGTTCGTTCTTTCGTTCGTACGTACTTACGTTCGTTCGTCAGTTTGTTCCTTCATTCGTTCGTTCGTTCTTTTGTTCGTGCGTTCGTACGTACGTGAGTTCGTTCGTACTTTCTTTCGTTCGTACTTTCTTTCGTTCGTACTTTCTTTCGTTCGTTTGATTGTCTCGTTCGTTTCGCTCGTTCGCTCGTTCGTTTGATCGTTTTTTCGATCGTTCGGAAGAACGAACGAACGTAAGTTCGTACGAACGAACGAAGGAGCGAACGTACGTACGTAGGTACAATCGAACGAACGAAAAACGAACAAAAGAAGGATTGAACGAACGAACAGACGTATGAACGAACGGACGTACGTACGTAAGAACGTATAAACGTACTTACGTATCTCCGTACAAATGAACGAACGAACTAACGTACGTACGTACGGACGATCCAACGAAAGAATGAACGAACGAACGTATGTACGTACGTACGTATGTATGTACGTATGTATCTACGTACGTATGTACGTACGTATATACGTTCGCAGGAAATATCGATCGAACGTACGTACATCCGAACGAAGGATGGATCGAAAGATCGAACGAATGAACGAACAAACGAATAAACGTTTGTACGTAAGTACGTCCGGACGCAGTAACGAACGTATGAACGTACGTGCGTACCTACGTGCGTATCTACCTGCGTACGTACGTATGTACGAACGAACGAACGTTCTTTCGTACGTACGTTGGTACTAACGTACGATAATTCGTTCGATCCTTTGTTCGTTCGTTTCGCTCGTTCGTTCGTTCGTCCGTTCGTTCGTTCGTTTGTTCTTACGTACGAACGTTCGTTATTTTGTTCTTATATTCCTTCGTTCGTACGTCCGTACGCACGTACGTACTTATGCACGTTCGTTCGTTCGTACGTACGTTCGTTCCTGCGTCCGGACGTGCGTACAAACGTTCATTCCTTTGTTCGTTCGTTCGGATGTACGTACGATCGTTCGATATTTCGTGCGAACGTACATACGTACGTTCGATCGTTCGTTCATTCTTACGTACGTACATTAGTCCGTTCGTTCGTTCGTTCGTTTCTTCATTCGTACGTACTTAAGTTCGTTAGTTCGTTCTTTCGTTCTTTCGTTTGTTCGCTCGTTTGTTCATTTCGTTGGTTCGGTCCTTCGTACGTACATACGTATGTACGTTCGTTCTTTCGTACGTACGGACTTATGTACGTACGTTTCTTCGTTCGTTCGTTCGTACGTAAGAACGTATATACGTACGTTCGTTCGTTTGCTCGTTCGTTCGTTCTTTCGTCTGTCCGTACGTTCTTACGTACGTTCGTTCGTTCTTACGGACGTACGTACAAACGTTCATTAGATTGTTCGTTCGTTCGTTCGATCCTTCGTTCGTTCGCATGTACGTACGTTCGTTCAATATTTCGTGTGAACGTACGTACGTACGTTCGTTCGTTCATTCTTTTGTTCGTTAGTTCGTTCGATCGTTCGTTCGTACGTACGTACGTTCCTCCTTTCTTTCGTTCGTTCTTACGTACGTACGTTAGTTCGTTCGTTTGTTCGTTCTTTCGTTCGTTCATTCGTACGTACGTTCGTTCTTTCGTTCGTGCGTACTTACGTTCGTTCGTCAGTTTGTTCCTTCATTCGTTCGTTCGTTCTTTTGTTCGTTCGTTCGTACGTACGTGAGTTCGTTCGTTCTTTCTTTCGTTCGTCCGTCCGTTTGTCCGTTTGATTGTCTCGTTCGTTCGTTTGTTCGTACGTACGGACGTAGGTACGTACGTTCGTTCGTTCGTACGTTCGTACGTGTGGACGATCGTTCCTTCGTTCGTGATTTCACTCGTTCGTTCGTCCGTTCCTTCGTTCGTTCTTCGTACGAACGTTCGTTATTTAGTTCTTACTTTCGTTCGTTCGTACGTACGTACGTTCGTTCCTGCGTCCGGACGTACGTACAAGCGTTCATTCGATTGTTCGTTCGTTCGTTCGTTCATTCGTACGTACGTACGTTCATTCTTTCGTTCGTACGTACGTTCGTTCTTTCTTTCGTTCTTCCATTCGTTCGTTCATACCTACGTTCGTTCGTTCGTATGTATGTACGTACGTTCGTTTGTTCTTTCGTTGTTAGGTACGTACGTTCATTCGTTCGTACGTACGTACATACCTACGTATTTATGTACTTACGTACTTTCGTTCGTTCGTTTGTTCATTCGTTCTTTCGGTCTTTCGATCACTGGTTCGTATGTATGTACGTATGTATGTACGTACGTACGTTCGTTCGTTCGTACATTCGTACCTAGGTACGTTCTTTCGTTAGTTCGTTCCGTCGTTCGTTTGTTCGTTCGTTCGTTCGCTCTTTCGAACGTACATACTTATTTACGTACGTACGTACGTTCGTTCGTTCGTTTGTTCATTCGTTCATTCCTTCTTTCGTACGTACGTTCTATTGTTTGTATGTTCGTAAGTACATACGTGATTTCGTTCGTTCTTTCTTTCGTTCGTTCGTTCGTACGTACTTACGTTCATCGTTCGTTCGTTTGCACGTTCGTTCGTTCGTACGTACGTATAGATATTCGTTCGTTCGTTCTTTCCTTCATCATTTCGTTCGTTCGTTCGTTCGTTCGAACAAACTACTGAACGAACGTAAGTACGTACGAACGAAAGAACGAACGAACGAGTGAACGAACTAACGAAAAAACGACCGGCCGAACGAACGAAAGGACGAACGTATGTACGTACGTACGAATAAACGAACGAACGAACGAACGAAAAACAAACAAAAAAGACCGAACGAACGAATGTTCTTTCGTAGGTACTAACGTACGTTCGTTCGTTCGTTCGTTTGTTCGCTCGTTCGTTTGATCGTTTTTTCGATCGTTCGGAAGAACGAACGAACGAAGGAGCGAACGTACGTACGTAGGTACGAACGAACGAACGAAAAACGAACAAAAGAAGGATTGAACGAACGAACAGACGTATGAACGAACGGACGTACGTACGTAAGAACGTATAAACGTACAAATGAAAGAACGAACTAACGTACGTACGTACGGACGATCCAACGAAAGAATGAACGAACAAACGAATAAACGTTTGTACGTAAGTACGTCCGGACGCAGTAACGAACGTACGTACGTACGAACGAACAAATGAACGTACGTGCGTATCTACGTGCGTACGTACGTATGTACGAACGAACGAAATAACGAACGAACGAACGTTCTTTCGTACGTACGTAGGTACTAACGTACGATAATTCGTTCGATCCTTTGTTCGTTCGTTTCGCTCGTTCGTTCGTTCGTTCGTCCGTTCGTTCGTTCGTTTGTTCTTACGTACGAACGTTCGTTATTTTGTTCTTATATTCCTTCGTTCGTACGTCCGTACGCACGTACGTACTTATGCACGTTCGTTCGTTCGTACGTACGTTCGTTCCTGCGTCCGGACGTGCGTACAAACGTTCATTCCTTTGTTCGTTCGTTCGTACGTTCGGATGTACGTACGTTCGTTCGATATTTCGTGCGAACGTACATACGTACGTTCGATCGTTCGTTCGTTCGTTCGTTCGTTCCTCCTTTCATTCGTCTGTTCGGTCGTTCCTTCGTTCTTACGTACATACATTAGTTCGTTCGTTCGTTTCTTCATTCGTACGTACTTAAGTTCGTTAGTTCCTTCTTTCGTTTGTTCGCTCGTTTGTTCATTTCGTTGGTTCGGTCCTTCGTACGTACATACGTATGTACGTTCGTTCTTTCGTTCGTATGGACGTACCTTCGTTCGTTTGTTCCTTTGTTCGTTCGTACGTACGGACTTACGTACGTACGTTTCTTCGTTCGTTCGTTCTTTCGTCTGTCCGTACGTTCTTACGTACGTTCGTTCGTTCTTACGGACGTACGTACAAACGTTCATTCGATTGTTCGTTCATTCGTTCGTTCGTTCGTTCGATTCTTCGTTCGTTCGCATGTACGTACGTTCGTTCGATATTTCGTGTGAACGTACGTACGTACGTTCGTTCGTTCATTCTTTTGTTCGTTAGTTCATTCGATCGTTCGTTCGTTTGTTCTTACGTACGAACGTTCGTTATTTTGTTCTTATATTCCTTCGTTCGTACGTCCGTACGCACGTACGTACTTATGCACGTTCGTTCGTACGTTTGTTCGTTCATTCGTTTCGCTCGTTCATTCGTTTCGCTCGTTCTTACGTACGAACGTTCGTTATTTTGTTCTTATATTCCTTCGTTCGCACGTCCGTACGCACGTACGTACTTATGCACGTTCGTTCGTACGTTTGTTCGTTCATTCGTTTCGCTCGTTCATTCATTCGTTCGTTCGTTCTTACGTACGAAAGTTCGTTCTTTCGTTCGTTCGTTATTTCGTATTTTCGTTCGTTCGTTCGTTATTTCGTTCTTTCGTTCTTTCGTTCGAACAAACTACCGACCGAACGGAAGTACGTACGAACAACGTAGTACGTATATAAGAATGAACGAACGAAAGAACGAACGAAAGTACGTACGAACGAACGAACGAACGAACGAATGAACGAAGGAACGTACGTACGTACGAACGAAGGAACGAACAAACAAACGTACGTACGTACGAATAAAGGAATGAACGAACGAACTAATGAAGGAACGAACGAACGGCCGACCGAACGAACAAATGAACGAACGAACGTCCTTTCGTACGTACGTAGGTACTAACTTACATTCGTTCGATTGTTTGTTCGTACGTATGTATGTACGTACGTACGGTCATTTGTTCGTATGTACGAACAAAAGAACGAAAGAGCGAACGAACTTACATACGAACGAAAGAAGGAATGAACGAATGAACGTACGTACGTACGAACAAACGAACGAATTAACGTACGTGCGAAACGAACGATCCAAGGAACGACCGAACGAAAGAATGAACGAAGGAACGTACGAACGAACGAACGAAAGAACGAATAATCGGAACGAATGAATGAACGTCAATATGTTCGTACGAACGAACGAACGAACGTCAATAAGTTCGTACGAACGAACGTACGAACGTACGTACGTAGAAAAGAACGAACGAACGTACGTACGTATGAATGATCGAACGAACGAACTAACGTACTACGTAAGTACGTACGTAAGAACGAAAGAACGAACGTACGTACGTACGTGCGAACAACCCAAAGAATGAACGAATGAACGAAAAACGAACAAATGAAAAACGAACAAATGAATGAACGAATGAACGAAAAACGAACAAATGAATGAACGAACGTACGTACGTATGTACGAACGAACGATCCAACGAACGATCGAACGAAAGAATGAACGAACGAACGTACGAGCAAACGAACGAACCAAAGAACGAAATAACGAACGAATGAACGAAAGAACGTACGTACGTACGTGCGAACGAACGAACAATCGAACGAACCAAAGGACGAACGAACGAACGAAAGAACTTACGTACGGACGAACGAACGAATGACCATACGAACGAAGGTACGTACGTACGAATAAACAAACGTACTAACGTGCGTACGAACTAACGTGCGTACGAACGAACGATCGAACGAAAGAATGAACGAACGAACCAAAGAACGAAATAACGAAAGAAAGAAACAACAAACGAACGAAGGGGCGAACGAAGGAAGGAACGAACCAACGAACGAACGCACGTACCGACGTAAGTAAGAACGAACATACGTACGTATGAATAAAAGTACGAAATAACGAAAGAAAGAAACAACAAACGAACGAACGAACGTACGAACGAACGAACGAAAGAACGAGCGAAACGAAAGAACGAAGGAATGTCAATAAGTACGCGCGAACGAACGAAGGAATATCAATAAGTACGTGCGATAAACGAACGAATGAACGAACGAACGTACGTACGAACGAAAGTACGTACAAATAAATGTACGTTCGTTCGTACGAATGAACGAACGAACGAACGATCTTACGAGCAAACGAACGCATGTACGAACGAAAGATCTAACGAGCGATCGAACGAAAGAATGAATGAACGAACGAAAGAACGAAATAACGAACGAAAGAACGCACGAACGAATGAACAAAAGAACGTACGTACGTACGTACGAATAAACGAACGAACGAACGAACTAACGTGCGTACGAACGAACGATCCAACGACCGATCGAACGAAAGAATGAACGAACGAACTTACGAACGAACGAACGAACCAAAGAACGAGATAACGAACGAAAGAAAGAACGAACGAACGAACGAAGGTTCGTACGATTGAACGAACGAACGTACGTTCGAACGAACGTACGTTCGAACGAACGTACGTACGAACGAACGTACGTACGAATAAACGAACGAACGAACGAACGAATGAACGAACGTACGTACGAACGAATGTACGTACGTACGAATGAACGAATAAACGAATGTACGAACGAATGTATATATGAACGAACGATCTAACGAACGATCGAACGAAAGAATGATCGAACGAGCGTACGAACGAACGAAATAACGAAATAACGAACGAAAGAATGAACGAACGAATGAACCAAAGAACGTACGTACGTACGAATAAACGAACGAACGAACTAACGTGCGTACGAAAGAAACGATACAACGAAAGATCGAACGAAAGAATGAACGAACGAACGTACGAACGAATGAACGAAACAATGAAAGATCGAACGAAAGAAAGACAGAACGAACGAACGTACGAACGTTCGTACGTAAGAACGAACGGAAGAACGAACGAGCGAACGAACGAATGATCGAACGAACGTACGTACGAACGAACGTACGTACGTACGTACGTGCGAATAAACGAACGAACGAACGAACGTATGTAAGAACGAACGATCTAACGAACGATCTAACGAACGATCAAACGAAAGAACGTACGAACGAGCGAAAGGAAAGAACGAACGAACGAACGAACGAGAAACTAATAGAAGAACAAACGAATGAACGAACGAACTTACATAGGAGGAACGAACGAAAGGATGAACAAACGAACGTACGTACGTACGAATAAACGAACGAACTAACGTGCGCACGAACGAACGATCCAACGAACGATCCAACGAAAGAATGAACGAACGAACGAACGAAAGGACGAAATAACGAACGAAAGAAAGATCGAACGAACGAAGGTTCGTACGTAAAAACGAACGAGCGAACGAACGAATGAACGAACGAACGTACGTACGAATAAACGAACGAACGAATGAACGAACGAACGTACGTACGAACGAACGTACGTACGAACGAATGTACGTACCTACGTACGAATAAACGAACGAACGAACGAATGAACGAATGAACGAACGAATGTATGTACGAACGAACGATCTAACGAAAGATCAAACGAAAGAATGAACGAACGAACTAACGAGCTAACGAAAGAATGAACGAACGAACGTACGTACGAACGAACGTACGTACGAACGAACGTTCGTACGAATAAACGAACGAACGAACGAACAAATGAACGAACGAACGAACGTAAGTACGAACGAACGTACGTACGAATAAACGAACGAACGAATGTACGTACGTACGTACGAATAAACGAAAGAAAGAACGAACGAACGAACGAATGTACGTACGTACGAATAAATGAAGGAAAGAACGAACGAACGAATGAACGAACGAACGTATGTACGAACGAACGATCTAACGAACGATCGAACGAAAGAATGAACGAACGAAAGAACGAACGTACGAATGAACAAAAGAACGTACGTACGTACGAATAAACGAACGAACGATCGAACGAAAGTAAGAAAGAACGAACGAACCAACGAACCAACGAACGAACGAGCGATCGAGCGAATGAACGAATGAACGATCGGACGTACGTACGTACGAATAAACGAACGAACGAACGAACGAACGAGCGATCGAACGAATGAACGATCGGACGTACGTACGAACGAACGAACGATTGAACGAACGAACGTACGTACGTGCGTACGTAAGAATAAACGAATGAACGAACGAACGATCCAACGAACGATCGAACGAAAGAATGAACGAATGAAAGTTCGAACGAACGAACGATCGAAAGAACATAGGTGACTAAGTGCGAACAAACGAACAATTGAACGAACCAAAGAACGAACGAACGAACGAACGAGAAACGAATAGAACAAACGAACGAACGAACTAACGTGCGTACGAATGAACGATCCAACGAACGATCCAACGAAAGAATGAACGAACGAATGTAAGAACGAAGGAACGAAACAAAGAACGAAATAACGAAAGAAAGAAAGATCGAACGAACGAACGAAGGTTCGTACGTACGAACGAAAGAACGAGCGAACGAACGAATGAACGAACGAACGTACGTACGAACGAACGTACGTACGAACGAACGTACGAACGAATGTACGTACGTACGTACGTACGAATAAACGAAAGAACGAACGAACGAACGAACGAATGTATGTACGAACGAACGATCTAACGAACGATCGAACGAAAGAATGAACGAACGATCTTACGAAATAACGAACGAAAGAACGAACGAACGAATGAACAAAAGAACGTACGTCCGAATAAACGAACGAACGAACGAACTAACGTGCGTACGAACGAACGATCCACCGAAAGATCGAACGAAAGAATGAAAGAAAGAACGTACGAACGAACCACCGAACGATCGAAAGAAAGAAAGAAAGAAAGAATGAATGAACGAACGAACGAACGAACGAGCGAGCGAACGAACGAATGAACGAACGAACGTACGGACGTACGTACGAATAAACGAACGAACGAACGAACGGATGAACGAATGAACGGATGTACGAACGAACGATCTAACGAACGATCGAACGAAAGAATGAACGAAAGAACGTACGAACGAAGTAACGAAACAACGAGCGAAACGAAAGATGGAACGAAAGTCAATAAGTACGTGCGAACGAACGAACGAACGAACGAATGAATGAATAAATGAACGAATGAATGAACAAACGAATTAAAGTACGAACGTACGTACGTACGTACGAATAAACAAACGAACGAACAAACGTACGTACGAACGAACGATCCAACGAACGATGGAACGAAAGAATGAACGATCGAACGTACGAACGAACGAACGAACCAAAGAACGAAATAAAAACGAAAGAACGAACGAATGAACGTTCGTACGTACGTGCGAACGAACGAACAATCGAACGAAAGAACGAACGAACCTACGTACGTACGTACGAATAAACGAACGAACGAACAAACTAACGGACGTACGAACGAACGATCCAACGAACGATGGAACGAAAGAAAGAACGAACGAACGTACGAACGAACCAACCAAAAACCGAAACAACGAACGAAAGAAAGAACGAACGATCGAGCGAATGACCGAACGTTCGTAGGTAAGAACGAACGAACGAATTAACGTACGTTCAAACGAACGATCCAACGAACGATCCAACGAAAGAATGAACGAACGAACGAAAGAATTAAAGAACGAAATAACGAACGAAAGAATGAACGAACGATCGAAAGAACCTACGTACGTACGTGTGAACGAACGAACAAACCAAAGAACGAACGAACGAACCAAAGAACGAATAAAAGAACGAACGAACGAACTTACGTACGGAGGAACGAACGAACGAACGTACGAACTAACGTGCGTACGAACTAACGTGCGTACGAACGAACGATACAATGAACGATCGAACGAAAGAAAGAAAGAAAGAACGAACGAACGAACGAGCGAACGAACGAATGAACGAACGAACGTACGTGCGTACGAACGAGCGTGCGTAAGTACGAACGAACGTGCGTACGTACGAACGAACGTACGTACGTACGAACGAACGTACGTACGTAGTACGAATAAACGAATGAACGAACGAACGAATGAACGAACGAACGAATGATCGATCGAACGGAAGAATGAACGAACGAACGTACGAACGAACGAACCAAAGAACCAAATAACGAACGAAAGAATGAACGAACGTACGTAAGAACGAAAGAACGATCGAACGTGAATAATTACGTGAATTATCACGTACGAACGAATGAACGAAAGAACGAAAGTACGAACGTACGTACGTACGAACGAAAGAACGAACGAACGTACTTACGTACGTACGTGCGAATGAACGAACGAACAAACGAACTAACGCACGTAACTACGAACGAACGTCCATACGTAAGAACATACGAAATAAAGAACGAACGAACGTACGTACGAACGTGCGAACATTCGAACGAGCCAAAGAACCCGACGAACGAACGAAAAACGAACAAATGAACGAACGAACGAACTTACGTACGAACGAACGAATGAACGAACGAACGCACGTACGTAAGTACGTACGTAGGAATAAACGAACTAACGAACGAACTAACGTACGTACAAACGAACGTACGTACGTACGAACGAACGTACGTACGTACGAATAAACGAACGAACGAACTAACGTACGTACGTACGTACGAACGAACGATCTAACGAAAGAATGAGCGAACGAACGTACGAACGAACCAAAGAAAGAAATAACGAACGAAAGAACGAATGAACAAACAAACGAAAGAACGTACGTACGAACGTGTAAACGAACGAACCAAAGAATGAACGAACGAACGAAAATCGATCAAAAGTACGAACGAACGAACGAAAAGCAATCAAAATTACGAACGAACGAACGGACGAATGAACGAACGAACGAACGTAAGTACGTACAGATGTCCGAATAAACGAACGAACGAACTATCGAACTAACGTACGTACGAACGAACGATCGAACGAAAGAATGAACGAACGAACGTACGAACGAACGAACCAAAGAACCAAATAACGAACGAAAGAACGAACTAACGTACGAACGAAAGAACGAACGTTCGTACGTAAGAACGAACGTTCGTACGTAAGAACGAACGAATGAACGAACGAGCGAAACGGAAGAACGAACGAACTTCCATATGTACGTACGTATGTACAAACGAAAGAACGAACGTACGTACGTCCGAATGAACGAACGAACGAACGAACTAACGTACGTACGTAAGTAAGAACGAAAGAACGAACGTGCGTACGAACGTGCGAACGAACGAACAATCCAAAGAGCCAAAGAACGAACGAACGAAAAACGAACAAATGAATGAACGAACGAACTTACGTACGAACAAACTTACGTACGATCGAACAAACGTACGTACGAACGTGCGAACGAACGAACAATCGAACGAGCCGAAGAACGAACGAACGATCGAACGAAAAACGAACAAATAAACGAACGAACGAACTTACGTACAAACGAACGAACGAACGAACGAAAGAACAAACGTTCGTGCGTAAGAACGAACGAACGAACGTACGAATAAACAAACGAACAAAATAACGAACGAAAGAACGAACGAACGAAAGAACAAACGAAACGAAAGAAAGAATAAACGAACGAACAAACGAATTAAAGTACGAACGTACGTACGAATAAACAAACGAACGAACAAACGTACGTACGAACGAACGATTCAACGAACGATGGAACGAAAGAATGAACGATCGAACGTACGAACGAACGAACGAACCAAAGAACGAAA
>NW_028315493.1:0-30175 GCF_046866305.1 Octopus bimaculoides
TCACAAGATCCTATTAGCGGAAGTATTGTATACTTTCAAATTATATCTTTCTAGCTGACCCCTTCTGTGTGAGTATGTGTGTATGTACTCACACATATACATATATATATATATACATATACATATACATATATATATATATATATATATATATATATATATACTTACATGCATGCATACATACATACATACATAGATACGTACGTACCCACACATAGATATGTATGTATATATGCATAAGCATGGACATATGTATGCTTACACACACACGCACACAGATACACACATACATGCACATACATACATACACCCAGACACATATCTATGTCACACTTTCTGTTAATTGATACTTGTTCCATTTACCAAAGTTAATTAAAATAAAATAGCTCTTTATACACCCACCAGCACACACACACACACACACACACACACACACACACACAAAGACACACGCTATCGCACTCACACATACTCACACACACGCATATATACACAACGAAGCACATTTATACATACATGACATACATACATACATACATACATACATACATACATATTTAAATGTGGACGAATTTGCAATGAAAATAAATACTACGTCTATATAAGCCTTTGTGTGCGTGTGTATCTGTGTGCGTGTGCGTGTGTTTGTGTGTGTGTGCGTATGTGTGTGTGTTTCTGGACGTTTGTGTGTGTGTGTGTGTGTGTTTGTGCTCTCGCGAAAGACAGAGAGACGTGGGGAGGCCTATATAAATACATAAATATATACATACATACATAGACACACGTACATACATGCAGACATACATACATGCATAACTATATACATACATGGACAGACACACACACGCAGACTCGGCCAGATTCCGATTGCGAGACGCAAACATACGAGAGACTCTACCTCTTTGTCTCTCCCTCTAGGTCTCACCACATCTCTCTCTGTCTTTCGTGGGAACACTAACACACACACACACACACACACACACACATGTATATATACGACGGGCTTCTTTCAGTTTCCGTCTACCAAATCCACTCACAAGGCTTTGGTCGGCCCGAGGCTATAGTAGAAGAGACTTGCCCAAGGTGCCACGCAGTGGGACTGAACCCGGAACCATGTGGTTGGTAAGCAAACTGCTTCCCACAGAGCTACACCTGCATATACATATATATATATATGAATATATACTACGTAAAATGTAACAGACACACACAAACACTCTCTGTCTCACACACACACAAGCACAAACATACACACGCAAACACACACACACACACACACACACATGCTCTCGTGTGCATTGCTGAAACGTTAGTCACTTAACTCTCAGCTTTCATAAACGCTCAACACATTTTCCGCCATTGTTTTTGCAATTGGAACATGGATGTGGTTCACGTCACACGCACATGTGTGTGTGTGTGTGTGTGTGTGTGTGTGTGTGTGTGTGTGTGTGTGTGTGTGTACTGAGATATGAACTGTTGGAGAAATATGCTTCATCATACACAAACATAATGTTATAAACATATTCACACACACACACACAGGCACACATACACACAATCACTAAAACTAATACTAACATAGAACACACAGACGCAGTAACTGGCAGACACACACACACACACACACACACACACACACACACACATCTATATAACACTCGTTACTGTCACGTGCGTTGTAGGCAGCCATATCCATCCATCTATCTTTATCTCTCTCTCTCTCTCTCTCTCTCTCTCTCTCTCTCAGTCTATCTATCTATCTATCTATCTATGCATATAAACATGCATGCATATGATTTGATTTGATCTAGTTTCAGCTCATGAGCTGTGGCCATGCTGGGGCACCGCCATTTGGTGTTGCTACATAATTTTACCTCACTAATTGTTTTTAGGAATTGACATTTGGTGCATGTGGGCGTTTGATGCTGCTGCCCTCATCTGCATTTCCTGCTGTGAAGTTGGTTCATCTGGGACACTTGACAGTAAGAGGTCCCGTTTCGTTTTGAAAACATCTACACCCATTGGCTACTACCACCTGACTTTTATCCTTCAGAAAGTCATGCAGCCATTTTCCAAATTTTCCGACTATGCCGAGATCACGCAGTTTGTGACATATCATTCCATGATCGACTTTATCGAAGGCCTTTGCAAAGTCGAGATATATCACTTACACATTTGAGTGATTGAGTAGCTGTTTCAACACCCAGTCATAGTGTTGTAAGAGCTGAGTCAGGCAGCTTCTTCCTCGTCGGAAACCATGCTGGGTGTCAGTCAGCAAGTCATTTTCTCAAGGAAGGTGATTAGTTTTCTTCTGACTATTCGTTCCATAACCTTGCTGATGTGCGAGGTCAGAGAGATAGGTCTGTAGTTCTTGGCCTCAGCTCTCCTACCTCCTTTATGAATAGGGCATATTTTACCCTCCTTCAGTTTTCCTGGGAGTTTGCCAGATGCAACGAAGCTCTGGAAGAAGGACTGCATTAATATGTGTGAGATAATAGTTTCACTTTTAATAGTTTCAGTATTAAAAGTGAAACTATTAAAACTGAAAGTATTGTCTCACGTTACAAATACAAATGTTATTGTTTCAATTTTGATACGTAATACTGAAATAGTGTAAGATATAAGAGATTGCTCCGGGCTCGCATTAGGCAAGGAGTTGAATTTTGTTTTGGCCCACGACACTGCATGGACCCTAAGTAAGTCTTGTGTAAAATTTGAATGAAGTCGGTTAGGCAGTTCTCGAGTTTTAGTGATGCACACATACAGACACACTGACAGACAGACAGAGAGACAGACAGACAGAGACACATTCCAAGTTTCATATATATATATAGATAATACACACACGTGTGTATTTACAGACATATACCTACATATATATAAAGGGGGTACGGACAGACCGGGACAGACGAATAGATAAACCGATCGATAAATAAATCGATACAAAAGATGTGACGAATGCAAAGAAAACAAGAATGGAAGAAAGAAAGAATGAAAGGAAGAAAGAAAGAAAGAAAGAAAGGAAGAAAGAAAGAGAGGAATAAAGAAGAAAAAGAAGAAGGAAAGACAGACGTCTTTAGAGAAATGTTTTAAATTCAGAAGTATGTATGTTAACCTTTGTTACGAAAAAAAAAAAAAAAACCCAACAAAAAGCACAATATTTATTGAAGCAGAAATATGACTGAATGTCGCCAAATTTATATTGGTTCGCACCCATGTGTGTCTGAGCTTGTATGGATGTTCTTATTCAGTTTTCTTTCAAGATTTCTTGCCAATAGAGAAAGAGCCGGTTTCTAACCCAGATCCAAGGCTTCTAACTGAATATTCTTGTTTGTTTGTATGTATATATATGTGTAGATTTGTATGTTTTGCTTTATGTATGTCTCCTCATGCATATAGCTGCATATCTAGACATGCTCATATATACTTAAATGATAAACTTCTCGTAAGTTTTATGTATGTGTGTGTGTGTGTATGTATGTATGTATGTGTATGTATGTGTGTATGTATGAATGTATGTATGCATATAAGTATATGTATGTATGTGTATGTATCTATGTGTATGTATATATGTATGTATGTATATATGTATGTATGTATATATGTATGTATGTATGTGTGTGTGTATGTGTGCATGCATGTATGCATATATGTATGTATGTATGTATGTATGTATGTATGTATGAAGGTGCGTGGCTCGGTGGTTAGTGTTTTCCGCTCACGCTTGTAACACTGTGAGTTCAATTCCCGGCGGCGTGTTGTGATCTTGAGCCAAAATTTAGTGAAACTCGGTTCAGTCGTTTTCCAGTAAGTTTGCAAACACACAGACAAACAGAGAAAGACGAGCGACTACAGTCCTCTGCTTTCGCCTACGTGCGTCGAGTAACAAGCACAAGGCCTGAAATTTCTGGTGTGGAGAGGACAAGTCGATTACATTGACCCCAGTACTTAACTGGTACTTTCATCAACCGGAAGAGATGAAAGACAGAGTTAACCTTGGCCGGATTTGAACTCAGAACGTGAAGAGCCGGAAGAAATGCGGTAAGTAGAATTCCGTTCTTTAGCTCAGTGAATTCACGGTAAGTGAGTGACGGGTTAATGTGAATGACTGCGAGTGCATGCTTTAGATCTTAGCTGTGCATGATCGATATTAATCGGTGGAGCTGTGGTAGAACGTTGCTCTAAAGGCTTTAGTCATGTCTCTTTTGTCTTTTTATGTTTCGGGTTTGAATCATGGAATTGTAGAGTTATTTTATTTATCATTATTATTTTTTTCCCCCGACTGATAAGCCTCTTGATCAGGACAGATTTGTGCAATTTTTCGCAAAAAACACTTCGTCGACGATCTTTTACCTTTTTAAATTAATTAAATGCTTGTTCGACCGTCTCCCATGACTTTATTCATCAAAATTTATTAAAGCTTCAGAAGTTCTTACAACTTTGGTCGTCGTAATGCTTTGCTTTCGTTTGTTTAATCAAAATTCCTTCTGGTAATGAAAGTGCTTTCATTTTGTGATAGAAAGCTAAAATGCAGAAAATGCCAGCTTCCAAATCTTGTTTTCTGCTTAGGTAAAATTGATTAAACTTTAAACCTCGTACATTTTACTGCAATTTTTTTCTGGAACAAATAGATAACAAAATCGGATTTCACGTGGAAAATTATTTCAATACACCAAATTTGAAAATTTTGACGTAATTTTAAAATTTCACAGTATGGCAGCAACAGGGAAGACCTTACAAAAATAGAGAGACAGTTACAAGCGTTGAAAACTGGAAAATGGAATTGAATATTTTTCTGAACCATTAGAATCTTGAGATGATGAAAAATTCCATAGAAGTAGTATCGAAGGGGTAAAGAAGCAACTCCTCTGAATGTTTTTTAATATTCCTACGTTTTCTCGTTTGAGTTGTTTATTATTTTTCAATTTATTTTAAGAATGAAGCAGTTTTAGCTATGGAACAACATAAAATGCATTATCTATAGTTTTGTTGTTTCATTACGTTGGTAAAGTTTTAATAAATCTTAATACGGTGATTTGAAAACAAATATAAAAACACTTTATCTTTCACTTGTTAGTTTTACATCTGTTGTTAGATATATTGTAAAAGTTTTGACTGAGCATACGATAGTTAATTCACTAAAGCGCATGCGTTAAGTGATAGGTAAAAATTAAAGAACAAAGTATTAAAATTCGCTGTTCCCTTCATTAAACACATTGTCTCTCTCCCGCTCTATCCTTGTTTCCCATTCTGTCTCTCTGTCTCTTCTTGTCTCCTCCCCTTCCCTGATATCAGCCACCCTCATTATGCCACCACATTTCCCTCAACCTAACACTCTTTGCACCCTACTCATTTTATCATATAATAGCTCAATCCCCGTAAGGGGGGGAATTATCGATTTTTATTGAAATCCAATTAGCCTATAATTGAACTGGACGTTAGTTTGACAGGTATACAAAGTTTGGTGAAGATTGGTTCGCTGGTGTTGACAGCAAGATGGTAAGAAAGAGAAAGACAGAAGTTGCTATATATATATATATATATATATATATATATATATATATATATATATACGTACAATATTCATACGTACAATATTCATACGTACAATATTCATACGTACAATATTAAGAGATACTTCAAAATATAACCAATACAAACATACACACACACAGATATATATTATATAGGCATATATATATAAGTGTGTAACATATATATATATATGTGTAGTTTATATATATATATATATATTCACACTCACGCAAATGCATAATGCACAGCATACCTGACTGCATACAGACATACATACATACATACATACACACACTGGCAGGCATGTGTTTGTATGTGTGTGTTTATACACATGTGTGTGTGTGTGTGTGTGTCTGTCATTTGGTGTCAGAATGGAGAATGTGAGGAGTGTTCCACAGGAAATTCCTGGTACTCAAGGACGAGTTAAGATCTATTTGTTTCTGATGACGAAAGAGGACAGCAGAACGAAAACAAGAACAACCAACAAAACAACAACGACATTAAAAAATAACAAAAACTATGACAACAACCACACCAACAGCAACAACAATTACGTTATACATATATGGATAGGCGCAGGCGTGGCTGTGTGGTAAGAAGTTTTCTTCCCAAGCACATAGTTCTAGGTTCAGTTCTACTGTGTGGCACTTTGGGCAAATTTCTTTTGCTAAAACCTTGGGCCGACCAAAGCCTTATGAGAGGATTTGATAGACGGAAACTGAAAGAAGCCCGTCGTATATATATATACATATATATATTAAATAATTCATAGGGAAGGCAGGTTGTACTGGAAGCTTTATTTAGCACGACAATCGTTTCGGCTTACATCTGCACTGCCCCCTAGTGGGTGAAGAACGATATAATGGAGTCGAATGCACTCCACAGTGCAGAAGAAACCTCATAAGATTACATAATATGTTATAGTGTCATAATAAGTACATTTCGCTACTGTGTGCGGCGGGATGGACTTGGTATGTGGCGCTCGCTCTCTCTCTCTCTCTCTCTCTCACACACACACACACACACACACGTATATATATATATGTATATATATATATATATATATATATATATATATACACGACGGACTTCTTTCGGTTTTCGTCTACCAAATCCACTCAGAAGGCCGAAGCTATAGTAGAAGACACTTGTCCAAGGTGCCTCGTAGTGGGACTGAACCCATTGCCATGTGGTTGGGAAGCAAGCTTCTTACCACACAGCCACACAGATAGATAGATAGATAGATAGATAGATAGATAGATAGATAGATAGATAGATAGAGGGAGAGAGAGAGAGAGAGAGAGAGAGATAGAATGAGAGAGAGGGAGAATGAGAGAGAGAGAGAATGAGAGAGAGGAGAGAATGAGAGAGAGAGAGAGAATGAGAGAGAGAGATTTACGCACACACATTCGCACATAACGTAAACGAATAAGGATTTGGAATCCAAGCAGGTGCCTTATTAGCACTCTGGTGTAATCCAGATCTGGCTAACCACATCAAATGACAGGGGAACATGGAAAATCATTAAATATAAACAATTACAAGGAACTTCACTCAATATGTAAACCCGTTTCATTCGTTTCATTGGATTTCATACAACATACACAGTATAGAACATAGACATATTAAAAGAGGATGAATAATTATACAAATTTGTTTATTACAATATAATTCTCATTAAATTCCAATCCGACACCTGTTTCCGCTGTCATTTGATGTAGCAGTTATGGGCATTTTGTTGACTTAGCTGCAGTACAAATCCACCTAAAGCAGACATTCCCATGTCAAGGGACACTTAACCAACAGAAACACGTGTCGGATTGGAATTTAATGAGAATAATGAAACTGCGTATTTCTCCTAATAATAATAATAATAATAATAATAATAATAATAATAATAATAATAATAATAATGATGCCGATGATGATGATGATGATGATGATGATGATGATAATCTTTTCTACAATAGGCAGAAGGCCTGAAATTTTTGGAGAAAGGGCAAGTCGATTGCATCGACCTCAATGCATAACTGGTACTTAATTTATCGACCTCGAAAGGATGAAAGGCAATGTCGACCTCGCTAAGCAGTGATCCTTTTAGACTTTCTAATCCTTGTAGAAGAACTCGGAAGGCTGCGCCTCCAGCTAGGCCTTTCGCGAAACCCCTAAAGCCAATGGCTTTCCATTCCCCACCTCGTATATATATATGTAGTTTCAAAATGCTTCTGTCTAGCGGCAAATAAAATTATACATATATAATGAGAGAAAGAGAGGAAGAGAGAAACAATAAGCAATTTACATGTTGAAAAAAGTTAATATTTTAAAAGTTATTCATATTTTTCCCAAATATGGAGCGATAGTGCTGAAGTGGGTCGTACTTGACAAAATTAAATTAAATTAGCTTTTTTAAATATATTTATTTAATTTGCAAGTTTCACCCGAAACTATAGTCCGCTAATAACTCTCAGTAATTTAAAAAGAAGATTGTTCTATTCGTCCGGCCCGCTTACAGCTTTGTTTCGTACCAAGGTGAACTACAGATGTTTCATTGAAGCATCTATTTTTCAACATGTAGGGCGATAGTCGTTTCTATCTTCCTCTCTCCCTCTCTTTATATATATATATATATATATATATATATATATATATATATATATATATAATACAAAGAATATATATGCATGTATACCCACATATATGTACATACTTACATCTACATGTGTATATAGATGCATATCAGGGTACAGGACGTTAGAACAATGAACTACAGACAACGGAACGAACACATAAGAAAACAGATAGCCACTTGGAATTAATCCTTCGTCAGCTGCCTCTATTCTAACTAGACGTTTCGAATATATATATATATATATATAGGGTGCTGATTACAAGACCATAAGCGAGTAGGCCAGAGACGAGAAAATCGAATTTCTAATGACCGACAAACACGAATATCGAAATCTCCAAACATCGAATACCAAGAAGACCGAATTTCGAAACACTCAAGAGAAAAATGTAATTTGAAGCGGAAAAACAACAAAAATTATTCTAAAAGTTATTAGACACACACACACACACACACACACACACACACACACACACTCTCTCTCTCTCTCTCTCTCTCTCTCTCTCTCTCTCTCTCTCTCTCTCTCTCGCGTGTCTGTCTTATAAGAGAACAACATTAGTCATTCGTTAATATACTCATTTCCACATGGTTTAGTCTTTTTTTTTTTCCAGTTAAAATTATTTAATGTTCCGTTCATCAAATACATTCGCACTAACTTATTTGTGCGAATAAATGAGTGGTGGTGGTGGTGGCAGTGGTGGTGGCAGAAGGCGATGTGCTAAAATGGCGTACTTAGAAAAATTCTCAATTAACTGAGATTATGTCACCATCGGTCTCTCTCTCTCTCTCTCTCTCTCTCTCTCTCTCTGTCTTTCTGTCAGTGTCTGTCTATCTATCTATCTATCTATTTGTCTAGATCAGGGGTTTTCAAACTTTTTGACTTGCGGACCCCTTTATATTTCAGGCTTTACCCTAGGGACCCCCTTATAAACGCTTATGAAATTTATACATAAATATTTGCTTAAAATAACATATATTTTTACATTTATTTATTTAACAGTATTTAACAAAATAGGTTTACTGTCAATTAAAAGATTTCGATTAAAAAACATATATAAAATCAAATTGCCCATAAAAAGTATTTGCTGTCTACGAACCCCCTGTCTTGTACTTGCGGACCCCCTGTGGTCCGCGGACCACAGTTTGAAAACCCCTGGTCTAGATAGATAGATAGATAGATAGATAGATAGATAGATAGATAGATAGATAGAAAGATAGACAGACAGACAGACAGATAGATAGATAGATAGATAGATAGATAGATAGATAGATAGATAGATAGGTTTCTTTATTAGCCACACAGGGCTCAACACAGAGGGGACAAAATACAAATGTAGAGTTTTTCTTTTCGAGGGGGTCGAAAACAAAGCAGAAAAAAAAAAAAAAAAAGTGGGGACAACGATGAAAAAAAAAAAAAAAAAAAAAAAAAAAAACAAACATCGCAAAACGTTTGGGGTATTTACAAAAAATACGAAATAATACAAAATATTCCCAATAAATGGGGAGGTTATCCGTGGAAAGAAAAACCTACGAAAAGACCACGGTAACCTCGGTCTTTAGCGTCACAGTTTGTTAAATAAAATTTCTTTGTTTACAAAATTTTAAAACGTTTTATAGAATCATGGTCAAGGTGGCTTCGTCATTTATACGTGCCATTCTTGCTACATGTATCCATCTTTTTTCGAAACATTTGCTAGACAACACTTGCCTCTCTACTCTCACCTTCCTTTTCAAGTGATACTTGAAAAAGTTGATGAGAGATTGACCAGAGAGGAAAGTATTTGTCTCTAATCCTTTCAGACGCGTCCACCAGATGCATTCTTTGGCCATAGCCACAAGTACGATAAATACAGCTCTTCCTTCCCGTTTAAAGGAAGGAGGCGTGACGATATTGACGATAGACTCGGTTGATAAACCGACTCGTCCCACACGCGACAGCAGTCGTTCGACATAAGCCCACAGCTCCGAAATGGTTGGACACTGCACGAGTGCGTGCAGAACGGTTTCATCGCTCTGACCGCATCTCGGGCAGGTCGGCCCCGCATTTCGCGAGCCGTGTCTATAGAGCTTATCCCGAACGGGTAGCGCCTCTCGGTAACACTGCCAGGCCAGGGATCTCTGGAAGTTGTCCATAGGTCCCGGCCCGAAAGTCGTCCTGAACAGGCGGGTCAGGTATTCCTCGTCGACGCCCAGGTTCGCCCCGAGATCGTCGTCGTACCTGCCCTCCACTAATCCCCTATAGAATGACTTCGTTGTGATGCAGCCGCTCAAGGTCGACCCGGGACGGCAAAGTTGTTGCAGAGCAACGCGACACTCACGGTGCCATTCGCCATTCCTCGGCCTCTTTTTGATCCACGACTGCAGCTCGGTCATGGAGACGAGCTGCGGGAAAGCGCGTCGCACAAACGGCGACCACACCTGCTCACCGTCGTCTACGTAGAGCCGGAGATGTCGCAGTCTCAGCGCATGTCTGCGCATCATCAACCACGGCATGCCCAGCCCTCCTTTCAGCGGGTGTTGGCAACAAACGGATCGCCTCACCATCGGAACGCTTCCTTTCCACAAAAAGCGGAAGAGGATGCGCTCCATTTCGGTGATGGCGCGATCGGGACAAGGCACGACGGTCAGGCGGTATTCGATGACGGACGCGATGTACGCGTTCGCCACCTCCGCCCGACCTTTTAGGGACAGCTTCCTCTCGGACCATTGCCGGCAGAGAGTGGCCACCCTACTCGTTATCTCGTCCCAGTTCTTCTCCGTTTGCAGGTCCGGACCGAACCAGACTCCGAGCAACTTGACCGGACCGTCCGTCCAGCGTCCCACTACTGAGGCGCTGCCGGACGGTATGGGCTTGCTTCTCCAGGTGCCGAGCAGCAAACCCACCGACTTATCCCGGTTGATTTTCGCTCCCGTCACCGCTTCGTAGTCTTTCAGCGTCTCGCCGACAAGCTCAATGTGCTCGTGGCTAGACGCTATGACGGTGACGTCGTCCGCGTATGCCGACACGCTCGTCCCGCACCCCAGTTCTCGCGGGATGCCCCTCAGCGTCGCCAGCTTCCGCAGTAGTGGCTCGAGAGTCAATACGTACAGGAGCGGCGACAGGGGGCATCCCTGACGAACCGAACGTGCAATGTCGAAGGGTCCCGATAGACGTCCATTGACGCGAACAACCGAACGGATGCCTGTGTACAAGGCAGCCATCCAGCCGCGGAAAACGGGACCGAAGCCGGCCGCTTCGAGGACGGCCTCCAAGTATCGATGGTCTACCCTATCGAAAGCTTTGGATTGATCCAAATTGATCAGGGCCCCACCCATGCCAGGTTCCTTAACTACCCTCTCTATGATGTAGCGCATCAGATGGAGGTTGTCATGGATGCTCCGGCCCGGCACGGCGCACGTCTGCTCCGTGCCAACCAGTTTCTCGATGACAAGCGCCAACCGCTTGGCTAACACCTTGGCCAAAATTTTCATGTCTGCATTGAGCAGAGTGATGGGCCTAAAGTTATCTATGGCGTCCCCCTTGTTTGGATCTTTCTTCAGCAGCGTTACCGCTCCTCGGCTCACAAAACCGGGAATGCTCCCGTTCTGCTGCCAGTTGCAGTACACGGCCGCCAAGACTTCTCCAAACAAGTCTGGCATACAGTTGTAAAGCTCGTAGGGCAGACCATCCAAACCCGGAGATTTGTCCGTCGAGCAACCCGCCATCGCGTCCCTCACCTCCTCCGCCGTGATGACCCCTTCGCAGCACTCCGCCTCTCTTGCCGAGAGTCGTGGCAAGCTGTGCAGGTAGGCACTAAAGTCCACCCTGCCTTCTCGCTCGCCACTCCTCCCGAACAGTCGGGCAAAATGCCGCTGAAACGCCTCGCACATCTTGCTCGGCTCGAGCAATTCGCGCCCCTGTTCGTCTACCAGAGACCGGATGGTGGCTCTGTTACCCCGCTGCGCCTCCGCCACCCGGGCCTCTCGTGCGGCTCCAACACCTTCATTCCTCAGAGCACGCATCCTTGCCCTGACAGCACACCCTTCGTGTTTAGCATTGAAGTGTTGGTCGAGGGCCAACCTCGCCGCTAAAACGTCGGATGCGATGCCACTTCGCAATGCCTCTTCTAACTTTATCACTAGCTCCCCCTCTACTCTGTTCCTCTCTACAGCTAGTGCCCTGCTATACCTTATTGCTTCCGCCCTTACTGCTCTCTTGAGGGCAAACCACCATTTGTTGTTGACGATGGCTCCCGTCAAAGCCCTCTTTACTAACGTGCTAATCCGGTCTCTGAAAACCTGTCTCGACGGGAAAGACGCGTTTAGTTTCCAGTAACCGGGACCCTGCCTATGTGCCTTATCTAAGTCTAGCGTACACGTCACAAGTTTGTGATCCGTGTAGCTGACTATGTGGAACTGTGGACATCCTAAACTATCTCTATCTCTTGTCCTACACACTATCCTATCTAGATACGATCTCGACGACCCAATGCGGTTGCTCCAAGTCCACGTTGGCACATTTGGGTGGTCGAGTCGGTACCTGTCAGACAACTGGAAGCGTCTGAGCAGGTCTATGAGGCCTTTGCATCCTCTTCTAGTTTTGTCACTCCCCACGTAGTCTAGATGCGTGTCCAAGGTAGCATTCCAATCCCCCACTAAAAGTAAGGGACGAGACGTTCCCAGGAATACTTCTAGACGTCGAAAGAAGTCTGACCGACCTGTTAAAGGAGGCACATAAACTGCCAGCAACCGAAAAGCGCCTCCATCGCTGCCGTCCACATCTAGGACAACCAGTCTACCCTCCGGGTCCGTAAATATCGTCTTTACTTGGAGATCCAGACTCTTGCGAAAAAGAACCGCCGTGCCACTACCGCCCATCCTCGGCAGACAGGGAGAAAAATAAATGTTAAACTGTCCGCCAAACATGGACTTTAGGGCCCGCGGTTCATGGAGTCTGGTCTCACTAATGGCTATGATATCCAAATTGTGTGACTTGATGTCATTTAAGAGGTACCCTTGTTTCCAAGGGGACCCTAAGCCACGCACATTCACACAACCAATCTTCACCATGATTCTATTTATACGTGTGCTTTAAAGCACAAAACAAAAGAACAAAAAGTTACTTACCGTTCGAAAGTTTTGTTTCCTGCTTGGATTTTTCACCAAGGAGGCTATTGTACAATTTCTTGCACAAATATTTCTGGAATCCCCCTACCGAGTTGGGGTAGAGGGATTTTATTGTGTTGTGTAATGCTGGTGTTACATGATAAATTTTAATATGTTTTGGCGGTGTTGTGCGTGGGTGGTTGTTTGTTTTTATGTCGTTATTTGTGATGTTTGTTTTAGAGTTGATGTAATTCATCAACTCTGTGTTTGTAGTGTCTATTGCTGTTAGCATTGTTTTTGGTGTGCTATTATGGGTGTCTATCATGTAGGCGTTGGGAGTGTTTTCGGGAGATGTGAATCTCCCTGCTTTGTTGTTGTTCGTTTTTCTTTTTTTGCTCCTCTTCCTCCTTCCTTTTTGGGCAATTTTCCATTCCTCAGTACTTGACTCGTCTTCAGATGAAAACTCTGAGGAATCGGAAGGAGGTAGAGGCATGTTGTATGCTTCTGTGTTTGCTTGTGTAAGTGGTTGTATTGTTGTTTTTGTTGTTGTTGGTTGTTGAATTTTTGGTTGTGGTGTAAGTGATGTGGGGGAAGGGGTATCAGTTTTTGTATTGTCTTTTCTTTTTTCGTCTTCTTTGTTTGTTAATTTTGTAGTTTTTGTTGTATTTTCTTTCGTTGATGTTGTTGATGTTGCTTTTATTGTTTTTTGTGTGGATGGCGGTGTGGGCAGCAAGGCTTTTTTTGTGTGTTTAGTTAGTTCTTGTTGTTGTTGTTGTGTTTTTCGGGCAGTCGGACACTCCTTTTTAAGGTGTGCCTCGCTGTCGCATAAGTAACAGCGAGGCCGCCTGCCCTCTACTACTATATGCAACTTTTGGTTTGTTGCCAAACGGATGTATGGTGGGATTTTTTTGATTTCTTGTTCGTTTGTGTGGAACAAGATTTGTATGCTTTTTCCGGTCCAATTGCTCTCTCCAACGTTTATTTTCAGTATGTTAATGTTGTCCATATCAATACATATGGCCGATATCAACCATAGTGTGTCGATTGTTGGAGGTGCGTGCTTTATTGTTACCTTTGTTACCTTTTGGCCAAGGTAACTGGGTAACATTGTTATTTCAGGTGTGTGAAGAGTTAGCGTTGAATACGTCTTCGCCAACTCTTCATTTCGAAAAATCACCTGAACTTGTGCAAACCTATAATACGTGATATAGGATTTTTTGTCCCAAATAGATCTCAAGCATCTTTCGATCTTGTCTATACTGGCTTGTTCCGGCCTTTTACTTTTTGTGTTTATTATTTTATAAATTATTGTTTTCCTATTTGCTTCGTCTAATATGTGTTGTGGTACGTTTAAGCGTATTTCACCGCTTTCTTTGGTGATTAATTTTCTCATCTCTATTATTTCTTTTGTTGTGTAGGACACAACAGTTTCACTTTGCTTCAAAGCTTCAGCAAAGTTTTTGTTTGTGTTATTATTGTTATTGTTGTTGCTGGTGCTGGTACTGGTATTGGTAGTAGATGTGGTATTTGTTTCAGTGGTGTTGTGGCTTTTTCCTTCCTCTCTTTCGCTTGCTGCTGGTGAAGGGAGCAAAGGTTGAGTTGAAATGTTGCTGCTGCTGCTGTTGTTGTTGTTGTCGTTGTTGTTGTTGGTGGTGGTGGTAATGATGTCGTCACCAGAATTGGTGCTGACGTCACATTCTTTGGAAATATTGTCTATGTTCTGTTTTGTAACCTTGGTTACAGTTTTGTTTTTGTTGTTGTTGGTGGTGGTGGTGGCGGTGTTAACACTTGAATTTGTGTGTGTAAATTCTTTTTTCTTTTTCTCCATTCTCTCGTTTAACTGTGAGGAAGGAAGACTAGGAAATTCTTTTTCGAACGAAACACTGCAAAATGCAGCGTTCGTGTCACAAAGATTTTCATGGCTACAAGACGCCATCGTCTCAAAAAAAAATGGCTAGAAAGCCGAAATTGGTTTTTATATCCTGGAAATGTGCCACAGAGGGCAGATTTCCGTCGCAAAAAACTTGCACCAGAGAGTCTACAAGTTGTTATACAACTTTGTATATAAAATAAACTTTACAAACAAACTTTTTAAAACATGAAAAAGGCAAAACTTACAGAGCCGACACGTCTACCGTCCGTCCATAGAGATAGATAGATAGATAGATAGATAGATAGATAGATAGATAGATAGATAGATAGATAGATAGATAGATAGATAGATAGATAGATAGATAGATAGATAGATAGATAGATAGATAGATAGATAGATAGATAGATAGATAGATAGATAGATAGATAGATAGATAGATAGATAGATAGATAGATAGATAGATAGATAGATAGATAGATAGATAGATAGATAGATAGATAGATAGATAGATAGATAGATAGATAGATAGATAGATAGATAGATAGATAGATAGATAGATAGATAGATAGATAGATAGATAGATAGATAGATAGATAGATAGATAGATAGATAGATAGATAGATAGATAGATAGATAGATAGATAGATAGATAGATAGATAGATAGATAGATAGATAGATAGATAGATAGATAGATAGATAGATAGATAGATAGATAGATAGATAGATAGATAGATAGATAGATAGATAGATAGATAGATAGATAGATAGATAGATAGATAGATAGGTTTCTTTATTAGCCACACAGGGCTCAACACAGAGGGGACAAAATACAAATGTAGAGTTTTTCTTTTCGAGGGGGTCGAAAACAAAGCAGAAAAAAAACAAAAGTGGGGACAACGATGAAAAAAAAAAAAAAAAAAAAAAAAAAAAAAAAAAAAAAAAAAAAAAAAAAAAAAAAAAAAAAAAAAAAAAAAAAAAACATCGCAAAACGTTTGGGGTATTTACAAAAAATACGAAAAATACAAAAAATTCCCAATAAATGGGGAGGTTATCCGTGGAAAGAAAAACCTACGAAAAGACCACGGTAACCTCGGTCTTTAGCGTCACAGTTTGTTAAATAAAATTTCTCTGTTTACAAAATTTTAAAACGTTTTATAGAATCATGGTCAAGGTGGCTTCGTCATTTATACGTGCCATTCTTGCTACATGTATCCATCTTTTTTCGAAACATTTGCTAGACAACACTTGCCTCTCTACTCTCACCTTCCTTTTCAAGTGATACTTGAAAAAGTTGATGAGAGATTGACCAGAGAGGAAAGTATTTGTCTCTAATCCTTTCAGACGCGTCCACCAGATGCATTCTTTGGCCATAGCCACAAGTACGATAAATACAGCTCTTCCTTCCCGTTTAAAGGAAGGAGGCGTGACGATATTGACGATAGACTCGGTTGATAAACCGACTCGTCCCACACGCGACAGCAGTCGTTCGACATAAGCCCACAGCTCCGAAATGGTTGGACACTGCACGAGTGCGTGCAGAACGGTTTCATCGCTCTGACCGCATCTCGGGCAGGTCGGCCCCACATTTCGCGAGCCGTGTCTATAGAGCTTATCCCGAACGGGTAGCGCCTCTCGGTAACACTGCCAGGCCAGGGATCTCTGGAAGTTGTCCATAGGTCCCGGCCCGAAAGTCGTCCTGAACAGGCGGGTCAGGTATTCCTCGTCGACGCCCAGGTTCGCCCCGAGATCGTCGTCGTACCTGCCCTCCACTAATCCCCTATAGAATGACTTCGTTGTGATGCAGCCGCTCAAGGTCGACCCGGGACAGCAAAGTTGTTGCAGAGCAACGCGACACTCACGGTGCCATTCGCCATTCCTCGGCCTCTTTTTGATCCACGACTGCAGCTCGGTCATGGAGACGAGCTGCGGGAAAGCGCGTCGCACAAACGGCGACCACACCTGCTCACCGTCGTCTACGTAGAGCCGGAGATGTCGCAGTCTCAGCGCATGTCTGCGCATCATCAACCACGGCATGCCCAGCCCTCCTTTCAGCGGGTGTTGGCAACAAACGGATCGCCTCACCATCGGAACGCTTCCTTTCCACAAAAAGCGGAAGAGGATGCGCTCCATTTCGGTGATGGCGCGATCGGGACAAGGCACGACGGTCAGGCGGTATTCGATGACGGACGCGATGTACGCGTTCGCCACCTCCGCCCGACCTTTTAGGGACAGCTTCCTCTCGGACCATTGCCGGCAGAGAGTGGCCACCCTACTCGTTATCTCGTCCCAGTTCTTCTCCGTTTGCAGGTCCGGACCGAACCAGACTCCGAGCAACTTGACCGGACCGTCCGTCCAGCGTCCCACTACTGAGGCGCTGCCGGACGGTATGGGCTTGCTTCTCCAGGTGCCGAGCAGCAAACCCACCGACTTATCCCGGTTGATTTTCGCTCCCGTCACCGCTTCGTAGTCTTTCAGCGTCTCGCCGACAAGCTCGATGTGCTCGTGGCTAGACGCTATGACGGTGACGTCGTCCGCGTATGCCGACACGCTCGTCCCGCACCCCAGTTCTCGCGGGATGCCCCTCAGCGTCGCCAGCTTCCGCAGTAGTGGCTCGAGAGTCAATACGTACAGGAGCGGCGACAGGGGGCATCCCTGACGAACCGAACGTGCAATGTCGAAGGGTCCCGATAGACGTCCATTGACGCGAACAACCGAACGGATGCCTGTGTACAAGGCAGCCATCCAGCCGCGGAAAACGGGACCGAAGCCGGCCGCTTCGAGGACGGCCTCCAAGTATCGATGGTCTACCCTATCGAAAGCTTTCGATTGATCCAAATTGATCAGGGCCCCACCCATGCCAGGTTCCTTAACTACCCTCTCTATGATGTAGCGCATCAGATGGAGGTTGTCATGGATGCTCCGGCCCGGCACGGCGCACGTCTGCTCCGTGCCGACCAGTTTCTCGATGACAAGCGCCAACCGCTTGGCTAACACCTTGGCCAAAATTTTCATGTCTGCATTGAGCAGAGTGATGGGCCTAAAGTTATCTATGGCGTCCCCCTTGTTTGGATCTTTCTTCAGCAGCGTTACCGCTCCTCGGCTCACAAAACCGGGAATGCTCCCGTTCTGCTGCCAGTTGCAGTACACGGCCGCCAAGACTTCTCCAAACAAGTCTGGCATACAGTTGTAAAGCTCGTAGGGCAGACCATCCAAACCCGGAGATTTGTCCGTCGAGCAACCCGCCATCGCGTCCCTCACCTCCTCCGCCGTGATGACCCCTTCGCAGCACTCCGCCTCTCTTGCCGAGAGTCGTGGCAAGCTGTGCAGGTAGGCACTAAAGTCCACCCTGCCTTCTCGCTCGCCACTCCTCCCGAACAGTCGGGCAAAATGCCGCTGAAACGCCTCGCACATCTTGCTCGGCTCGAGCAATTCGCGCCCCTGTTCGTCTACCAGAGACCGGATGGTGGCTCTGTTACCCCGCTGCGCCTCCGCCACCCGGGCCTCTCGTGCGGCTCCAACACCTTCATTCCTCAGAGCACGCATCCTTGCCCTGACAGCACACCCTTCGTGTTTAGCATTGAAGTGTTGGTCGAGGGCCAACCTCGCCGCTAAAACGTCGGATGCGATGCCACTTCGCAATGCCTCTTCTAACTTTATCACTAGCTCCCCCTCTACTCTGTTCCTCTCTACAGCTAGTGCCCTGCTATACCTTATTGCTTCCGCCCTTACTGCTCTCTTGAGGGCAAACCACCATTTGTTGTTGACGATGGCTCCCGTCAAAGCCCTCTTTACTAACGTGCTAATCCGGTCTCTGAAAACCTGTCTCGACGGGAAAGACGCGTTTAGTTTCCAGTAACCGGGACCCTGCCTATGTGCCTTATCTAAGTCTAGCGTACACGTCACAAGTTTGTGATCCGTGTAGCTGACTATGTGGAACTGTGGACATCCTAAACTATCTCTATCTCTTGTCCTACACACTATCCTATCTAGATACGATCTCGACGACCCAATGCGGTTGCTCCAAGTCCACGTTGGCACATTTGGGTGGTCGAGTCGGTACCTGTCAGACAACTGGAAGCGTCTGAGCAGGTCTATGAGGCCTTTGCATCCTCTTCTAGTTTTGTCACTCCCCACGTAGTCTAGATGCGTGTCCAAGGTAGCATTCCAATCCCCCACTAAAAGTAAGGGACGAGACGTTCCCAGGAATACTTCTAGACGTCGAAAGAAGTCTGACCGACCTGTTAAAGGAGGCACATAAACTGCCAGCAACCGAAAAGCGCCTCCATCGCTGCCGTCCACATCTAGGACAACCAGTCTACCCTCCGGGTCCGTAAATATCGTCTTTACTTGGAGATCCAGACTCTTGCGAAAAAGAACCGCCGTGCCACTACCGCCCATCCTCGGCAGACAGGGAGAAAAATAAATGTTAAACTGTCCGCCAAACATGGACTTTAGGGCCCGCGGTTCATGGAGTCTGGTCTCACTAATGGCTATGATATCCAAATTGTGTGACTTGATGTCATTTAAGAGGTACCCTTGTTTCCAAGGGGACCCTAAGCCACGCACATTCACACAACCAATCTTCACCATGATTCTATTTATACGTGTGCTTTAAAGCACAAAACAAAAGAACTGAAAGTTACTTACCGTTCGAAAGTTTTGTTTCCTGCTTGGA
Organism: Octopus bimaculoides; assembly: GCF_046866305.1. NCBI lineage: Eukaryota > Metazoa > Mollusca > Cephalopoda > Octopoda > Octopodidae > Octopus > Octopus bimaculoides. The sequence goes on from NW_028315493.1 coordinate 19,796, forward strand.
TTTTTCACCAAGGAGGCTATTGTACAATTTCTTGCACAAATATTTCTGGAATCCCCCTACCGAGTTGGGGTAGAGGGATTTTATTGTGTTGTGTAATGCTGGTGTTACATGATAAATTTTAATATGTTTTGGCGGTGTTGTGCGTGGGTGGTTGTTTGTTTTTATGTCGTTATTTGTGATGTTTGTTTTAGAGTTGATGTAATTCATCAACTCTGTGTTTGTAGTGTCTATTGCTGTTAGCATTGTTTTTGGTGTGCTATTATGGGTGTCTATCATGTAGGCGTTGGGAGTGTTTTCGGGAGATGTGAATCTCCCTGCTTTGTTGTTGTTCGTTTTTCTTTTTTTGCTCCTCTTCCTCCTTCCTTTTTGGGCAATTTTCCATTCCTCAGTACTTGACTCGTCTTCAGATGAAAACTCTGAGGAATCGGAAGGAGGTAGAGGCATGTTGTATGCTTCTGTGTTTGCTTGTGTAAGTGGTTGTATTGTTGTTTTTGTTGTTGTTGGTTGTTGAATTTTTGGTTGTGGTGTAAGTGATGTGGGGGAAGGGGTATCAGTTTTTGTATTGTCTTTTCTTTTTTCGTCTTCTTTGTTTGTTAATTTTGTAGTTTTTGTTGTATTTTCTTTCGTTGATGTTGTTGATGTTGCTTTTATTGTCTTTTGTGTGGATGGCGGTGTGGGCAGCAAGGCTTTTTTTGTGTGTTTAGTTAGTTCTTGTTGTTGTTGTTGTGTTTTTCGGGCAGTCGGACACTCCTTTTTAAGGTGTGCCTCGCTGTCGCATAAGTAACAGCGAGGCCGCCTGCCCTCTACTACTATATGCAACTTTTGGTTTGTTGCCAAACGGATGTATGGTGGGATTTTTTTGATTTCTTGTTCGTTTGTGTGGAACAAGATTTGTATGCTTTTTCCGGTCCAATTGCTCTCTCCAACGTTTATTTTCAGTATGTTAATGTTGTCCATATCAATACATATGGCCGATATCAACCATAGTGTGTCGATTGTTGGAGGTGCGTGCTTTATTGTTACCTTTGTTACCTTTTGGCCAAGGTAACTGGGTAACATTGTTATTTCAGGTGTGTGAAGAGTTAGCGTTGAATACGTCTTCGCCAACTCTTCATTTCGAAAAATCACCTGAACTTGTGCAAACCTATAATACGTGATATAGGATTTTTTGTCCCAAATAGATCTCAAGCATCTTTCGATCTTGTCTATACTGGCTTGTTCCGGCCTTTTACTTTTTGTGTTTATTATTTTATAAATTATTGTTTTCCTATTTGCTTCGTCTAATATGTGTTGTGGTACGTTTAAGCGTATTTCACCGCTTTCTTTGGTGATTAATTTTCTCATCTCTATTATTTCTTTTGTTGTGTAGGACACAACAGTTTCACTTTGCTTCAAAGCTTCAGCAAAGTTTTTGTTTGTGTTATTATTGTTATTGTTGTTGCTGGTGCTGGTACTGGTATTGGTAGTAGATGTGGTATTTGTTTCAGTGGTGTTGTGGCTTTTTCCTTCCTCTCTTTCGCTTGCTGCTGGTGAAGGGAGCAAAGGTTGAGTTGAAATGTTGCTGCTGCTGCTGTTGTTGTTGTTGTCGTTGTTGTTGGTGGTGGTGGTGGTAATGATTAGATAGATAGATAGATAGATAGATAGATAGATAGATAGATAGATAGATAGATAGATAGATAGATAGATAGATAGATAGATAGATAGATAGATAGATAGATAGATAGATAGATAGATAGATAGATAGATAGATAGATAGATAGATAGATAGATAGATAGATAGATAGATAGATAGATAGATAGATAGATAGATAGATAGATAGATAGATAGATAGATAGATAGATAGATAGATAGATAGATAGATAGATAGATAGATAGATAGATAGATAGATAGATAGATAGATAGATAGATAGATAGATAGATAGATAGATAGATAGATAGATAGATAGATAGATAGATAGATAGATAGATAGATAGATAGATAGATAGATAGATAGATAGATAGATAGATAGATAGATAGATAGATAGATAGATAGATAGATAGATAGATAGATAGATAGATAGATAGATAGATAGATAGATAGATAGATAGATAGGTTTCTTTATTAGCCACACAGGGCTCAACACAGAGGGGACAAAATACAAATGTAGAGTTTTTCTTTTCGAGGGGGTCGAAAACAAAACAGAAAAAAAACAAAAGTGGGGACAACGATGAAAAAAAAAAAAAAAAAAAAAAAAAAAAAAAAAAAAAAAAAAAAAAAAAAAAAACATCGCAAAACGTTTGGGGTATTTACAAAAAATACGAAAAATACAAAAAATTCCCAATAAATGGGGAGGTTATCCGTGGAAAGAAAAACCTACGAAAAGACCACGGCAACCTCGGTCTTTAGCGTCACAGTTTGTTAAATAAAATTTCTCTGTTTACAAAATTTTAAAACGTTTTATAGAATCATGGTCAAGGTGGCTTCGTCATTTATACGTGCCATTCTTGCTACATGTATCCATCTTTTTTCGAAACATTTGCTAGACAACACTTGCCTCTCTACTCTCACCTTCCTTTTCAAGTGATACTTGAAAAAGTTGATGAGAGATTGACCAGAGAGGAAAGTATTTGTCTCTAATCCTTTCAGACGCGTCCACCAGATGCATTCTTTGGCCATAGCCACAAGTACGATAAATACAGCTCTTCCTTCCCGTTTAAAGGAAGGAGGCGTGACGATATTGACGATAGACTCGGTTGATAAACCGACTCGTCCCACACGCGACAGCAGTCGTTCGACATAAGCCCACAGCTCCGAAATGGTTGGACACTGCACGAGTGCGTGCAGAACGGTTTCATCGCTCTGACCGCATCTCGGGCAGGTCGGCCCCACATTTCGCGAGCCGTGTCTATAGAGCTTATCCCGAACGGGTAGCGCCTCTCGGTAACACTGCCAGGCCAGGGATCTCTGGAAGTTGTCCATAGGTCCCGGCCCGAAAGTCGTCCTGAACAGGCGGGTCAGGTATTCCTCGTCGACGCCCAGGTTCGCCCCGAGATCGTCGTCGTACCTGCCCTCCACTAATCCCCTATAGAATGACTTCGTTGTGATGCAGCCGCTCAAGGTCGACCCGGGACGGCAAAGTTGTTGCAGAGCAACGCGACACTCACGGTGCCATTCGCCATTCCTCGGCCTCTTTTTGATCCACGACTGCAGCTCGGTCATGGAGACGAGCTGCGGGAAAGCGCGTCGCACAAACGGCGACCACACCTGCTCACCGTCGTCTACGTAGAGCCGGAGATGTCGCAGTCTCAGCGCATGTCTGCGCATCATCAACCACGGCATGCCCAGCCCTCCTTTCAGCGGGTGTTGGCAACAAACGGATCGCCTCACCATCGGAACGCTTCCTTTCCACAAAAAGCGGAAGAGGATGCGCTCCATTTCGGTGATGGCGCGATCGGGACAAGGCACGACGGTCAGGCGGTATTCGATGACGGACGCGATGTACGCGTTCGCCACCTCCGCCCGACCTTTTAGGGACAGCTTCCTCTCGGACCATTGCCGGCAGAGAGTGGCCACCCTACTCGTTATCTCGTCCCAGTTCTTCTCCGTTTGCAGGTCCGGACCGAACCAGACTCCGAGCAACTTGACCGGACCGTCCGTCCAGCGTCCCACTACTGAGGCGCTGCCGGACGGTATGGGCTTGCTTCTCCAGGTGCCGAGCAGCAAACCCACCGACTTATCCCGGTTGATTTTCGCTCCCGTCACCGCTTCGTAGTCTTTCAGCGTCTCGCCGACAAGCTCGATGTGCTCGTGGCTAGACGCTATGACGGTGACGTCGTCCGCGTATGCCGACACGCTCGTCCCGCACCCCAGTTCTCGCGGGATGCCCCTCAGCGTCGCCAGCTTCCGCAGTAGTGGCTCGAGAGTCAATACGTACAGGAGCGGCGACAGGGGGCATCCCTGACGAACCGAACGTGCAATGTCGAAGGGTCCCGATAGACGTCCATTGACGCGAACAACCGAACGGATGCCTGTGTACAAGGCAGCCATCCAGCCGCGGAAAACGGGACCGAAGCCGGCCGCTTCGAGGACGGCCTCCAAGTATCGATGGTCTACCCTATCGAAAGCTTTCGATTGATCCAAATTGATCAGGGCCCCACCCATGCCAGGTTCCTTAACTACCCTCTCTATGATGTAGCGCATCAGATGGAGGTTGTCATGGATGCTCCGGCCCGGCACGGCGCACGTCTGCTCCGTGCCGACCAGTTTCTCGATGACAAGCGCCAACCGCTTGGCTAACACCTTGGCCAAAATTTTCATGTCTGCATTGAGCAGAGTGATGGGCCTAAAGTTATCTATGGCGTCCCCCTTGTTTGGATCTTTCTTCAGCAGCGTTACCGCTCCTCGGCTCACAAAACCGGGAATGCTCCCGTTCTGCTGCCAGTTGCAGTACACGACCGCCAAGACTTCTCCAAACAAGTCTGGCATACAGTTGTAAAGCTCGTAGGGCAGACCATCCAAACCCGGAGATTTGTCCGTCGAGCAACCCGCCATCGCGTCCCTCACCTCCTCCGCCGTGATGACCCCTTCGCAGCACTCCGCCTCTCTTGCCGAGAGTCGTGGCAAGCTGTGCAGGTAGGCACTAAAGTCCACCCTGCCTTCTCGCTCGCCACTCCTCCCGAACAGTCGGGCAAAATGCCGCTGAAACGCCTCGCACATCTTGCTCGGCTCGAGCAATTCGCGCCCCTGTTCGTCTACCAGAGACCGGATGGTGGCTCTGTTACCCCGCTGCGCCTCCGCCACCCGGGCCTCTCGTGCGGCTCCAACACCTTCATTCCTCAGAGCACGCATCCTTGCCCTGACAGCACACCCTTCGTGTTTAGCATTGAAGTGTTGGTCGAGGGCCAACCTCGCCGCTAAAACGTCGGATGCGATGCCACTTCGCAATGCCTCTTCTAACTTTATCACTAGCTCCCCCTCTTCTCTGTTCCTCTCTACAGCTAGTGCCCTGCTATACCTTATTGCTTCCGCCCTCACTGCTCTCTTGAGGGCAAACCACCATTTGTTGTTGACGATGGCTCCCGTCAAAGCCCTCTTTACTAACGTGCTAATCCGGTCTCTGAAAACCTGTCTCGACGGGAAAGACGCGTTTAGTTTCCAGTAACCGGGACCCTGCCTATGTGCCTTATCTAAGTCTAGCGTACACGTCACAAGTTTGTGATCCGTGTAGCTGACTATGTGGAACTGTGGACATCCTAAACTATCTCTATCTCTTGTCCTACACACTATCCTATCTAGATACGATCTCGACGACCCAATGCGGTTGCTCCAAGTCCACGTTGGCACATTTGGGTGGTCGAGTCGGTACCTGTCAGACAACTGGAAGCGTCTGAGCAGGTCTATGAGGCCTTTGCATCCCCTTCTACTTTTGTCACTCCCCACGTAGTCTAGATGCGTGTCCAAGGTAGCATTCCAATCCCCCACTAAAAGTAAGGGACGAGACGTTCCCAGGAATACTTCTAGACGTCGAAAGAAGTCTGACCGACCTGTTAAAGGAGGCACATAAACTGCCAGCAACCGAAAAGCGCCTCCATCGCTGCCGTCCACATCTAGGACAACCAGTCTACCCTCCGGGTCCGTAAATATCGTCTTTACTTGGAGATCCAGACTCTTGCGAAAAAGAACCGCCGTGCCACTACCGCCCATCCTCGTCAGACAGGGAGAAAAATAAATGTTAAACTGTCCGCCAAACATGGACTTTAGGGCCCGCGGTTCATGGAGTCTGGTCTCACTAATGGCTATGATATCCAAATTGTGTGACTTGATGTCATTTAAGAGGTACCCTTGTTTCCAAGGGGACCCTAAGCCACGCACATTCACACAACCAATCTTCACCATGATTCTATTTATACGTGTGCTTTAAAGCACAAAACAAAAGAACAGAGTGTTACTTGCCGTTAGAAAGTTTTGTTTCCTCCTTGGATTTTTCACCAAGGAGGCTATTGTACAATTTCTTGCACAAATATTTCTGGAATCCCCCTACCGAGTTGGGGTAGAGGGATTTTATTGTGTTGTGTAATGCTGGTGTTACATGAATAATTTTAATGTGTTTTGGCGGTGTTGTACGTGGGTGGTTGTTGGTTTTGATATAGTTATTTGTGATGTTTGTTTTAGAGTTGATGTAATTCATCAACTCTGTGTTTGTACTGTCTATTGCTGTTAGCATTGTTTTTTTTATATTACTATTGGTGTTAGTAGTATTTTCGGGAGATGTGAATCTCCCTGCTTTGTTTGTGTTTGCATTTTGTTTTGTTTTCTTCTTACTGCGCTTCCTCTTTCCTTTCGTAGCTATTTTCCACTCCTCCCCACTCTCTTCATCGGATGATGGGAGATCTGAGGAGTCAGAAAGAGGTAACGGCAAATTTTGTGCGTCTGTGTGTGTTTCTGTGAATGTTTGTGTTGCTGTTTTTATTGATGTTGGCTCCTTGTTATTTATGTGTGGTGTATGTGATATGGGGGAGGGAGAGGCAGTCTTGGAATTTTCTTTTTTTTCTTCTGTTTTTGCAGTTTCTGTTGTCTTTTCTGTTGTGGTTATTGCTGATATTTCTGTTGTTGTTTTTTGCGTTGCTGGTGGTGTTGGTAGTAAGGTTTTTCTGTTGGGGGTATTTGGTAGTTGCTTCTGTTGTTGTTGTTGTTGTTGTTGTTGTTGTTGTTTTTGTTTAGCGGCCAGAGGGCAGTCCTTTTTCAGATGTGCTTCGCTGTTGCATAGGTAACAGCGAGGTCGCCTGCCCTCTACCACCACATACAGCTTGTGGTCCTCTGCCAATCTAATGTTTGGAGGAATTTTCTGTGAAGCCTCCTCCGTGATGTGGAGAAGGATTTCCAGATTTTTCCCTCCCCAGTTCTTTTCCTCTCCGACCGTAATCTCCAAAATATTTGCCTCCTCCATTTCCAGGCACACGGCCGATATCAGCCATTGGGTGTCCACCTCCGATGGCACATTTTTTATCATAACTTTGGTCACTCTCTGTCCTAGATAACTCGGTATCATTACCAAGTCATCTGTGCGGAGAGAGAGTGTCGAAAATTGTTTAGCTAAATTTTCATCCAGAAACCTTACTTGCACCGTTCCGAATTTCCTTCCCCAGGTGACATGATTCTGATAAGGCCAAATTTTTCTAAGACAAACTTCAATTTTATCTGTGCTAACATTTTCTACACGTCTGGTTTTTGTGTTTACCAGTTTATAAATGATGCACTTTTTGTTTTTCATTTCTATAATATCTTTTGGGATGTTAATTCTGACATCATCTCCTTCTTTCGTAAGAAGGGATTTTGTGTCTTTTATTTGTTTTTGTGTGAATGTCACTGTTGTTCTTTTTTCCTTTAGAGCATTTGCGAAATTTGTTTTTGTTGTGCTGGCGGACATGTTCTTCTGGATATTTTTGTTTATGTTGGTGTATGTACTGCCTGGTTCAAAGGTGGTGGTAGTGGCAGCAGAGTTTGTTGAACAGGTGATGGTGTCATTGCTGACGGCCGATAACTTTACTTCCTTGTTGTTGCTGTTGTTGTTGTTGTTGTCGTTGTTGCTGTTGTTGTTGTTGTTGTTGTTGTTGTTGTCGTTGGTGGTGGTGATGATGGCGTCAGCAGCAGTGGTGCTTACGTCAGAGACATTTGTGACGGTTTTCACGCATGGTTTTGTAACCTTGGTTACAGTTTTGTTTTTGTTGTTGGTGTTGGTGGTGGTGGTGGTGGTGAGAGGGCTGTTAGTAGCTGTACTCACAGTCTTTGTGACGTTTACAGCAACTGCGTTCCTGCCACTGCATGAGCACGCGCTATTCTGTTCTTTTTTCTCTTCTGGCATCTGAAGCCTCGGGAAATGCTTGTCAAAAGAACAAGACAAGCGTTCCAAAATTATGTTTCTCGACATTTTTCAAATGTCAAGAAGGAAATTTTTGTATTTTGCTAGGGCCGAAACTGCCCCTGGGGGTCAATTCCTGCCCTTGAAAATACACACAAATGAAGCCTAGGTGCTTCGCAACAAAATTATTTAAAAATTCCAACAAAATGTGGACAGTAAATGGTCAAATAAACGTTTACCTTCGCAGCCGATGTGACAGCACGTCCGTGAGAAGAGATAGATAGATAGATAGATAGATAGATAGATAGATAGATAGATAGATAGATAGATAGATAGATAGATAGATACATTTCTTTTATTAGCCACACAGGGCTCAACGAAGATGGGACAAATACAATGTAGAGCTTTTCTTTTTGGGAGGGGGAAGGAAGGAAAAAAAAAAAAAAAAATTGGTGGTGTCGATCAAAAGGGATCGTAGGAAGGGAAAAAGGGGCAGTTCGATCAAAAGGGATCGAAAAAAAAAGAAAAGGAAAGGCCGATCAATAGGGATCGTGTATCACACAGTAATGTTCTCGTGTAAAAAGAGGGGAAATAGATAGATAGATAGATGAATGGCTGGACAGATAAATAGAGATAGATAAATAGATAGATAGACAAAGCGGGAGGGAGAGAGAGAGAATGATAGATAAATAGATAGATAAACAGATAGAAAGAGAGATACATACATGTATGAAATGTGTGTATATGTATGTGTGTATATATATATATATATATATATATATATATATATATATATATATATATATATATATATATATATGTATGTATGTATGTATGTATTTATGTAGAAATATATGCATTCACGCATACATATACCCACACACACAAAATCAAACATAAACTCGCAAGCCAAACAGACACAAATATCTCAACAAAGACAGGTAAAAAGAGATATTATTAACAGACCGATGACAGACCGAAAAAGCGACGTACACAAACAGCCCCAAAAAATCGCTACAGCTATTATCACACCATGATAAAATATTGACAAAAAACCCAAAAAACTCCGACGTATCCGGGGGCTTGACCTTAAATCACAGAACATTGGGGACCAAATAGTTGCGTCACAGGACCCACCACCACCACCACCACCACTAACACTACTAAACCTCTCGATTTTAAGAAGGCTCGAGGTTAGCTATGGATAAGGAGGCTTCAGCCAGACGGAGTAAGGGACGTAACTCTAAATTACGTCACCGTCTGGCCTTTATTTTCTTTTTGTTTTTTTTTTCCTGTGTTTTTCTCTGACGGAAACATTCTTGCGCTGTGGTTTGAGCTTTTGGAATGGGGACAGGAAAGTACTCGTGCACGGGAATTGGTCTGTGTGTGTGTGTTTGTGTGTGTGTGTAAATATATACAGAGAGAGAGAGAGAGAGAGAGATTGCATTCGTTTTCATTTCCTTAATCCTTACTTTCTCTGAATGCACACACACACTAACACACACACACACACACACACAGAGTCAAATACACACACACACACACACATCTAAAATCATATATATATATATATATGTGTGTGTGTGTAAGTGTGTGTGGCTGTGCTTTCATAGATGCATGTCATGAAGCAGGATGGATATTCCTACTAATTGCAGATGTTAATAAGCCTGGTTGCTTGTTAATTTTCTGCTTCACCTCGACACTTATCATGTGACAGTTGTGTGTGTGCACACGCGCGCGCGTGCGTGCGTGTGCATGCGTGTATGTGTACAGATAGGTGAAAGCATCGGTATATATATATATATATACACAATTGCAGCGTGGAAAGTGTTTAAAATAACACACAAAAACCGTTAGATTCACTTCAACATTTAAATTTAATTTGTCAAAATATTTTCGTCGCTTTGAGACCGCGACCTGTTCACTGACAAAATTCTGTGCTGCATCTGAGAAAGTAATAGTTAGTTCATGATATATATGTACATGTGTATGTATGTATGTATGCATGTATGTATATATATATATATATATATATATATATATATATATATATATATATAAGTTTTAAATTTAAAAGAGAGTTTTGACGCTAATATCCATTATTATTGAAATTTCAATAAATTTCAATAATAATTGACATAGGAATAAATTTCAATAATAATGGATATTAGCGTCAAAACTCTCTTCTAAATTTAAAATTTGGATATACAACCAAGGAGAACGATCCTTAAGGAGTCTACTTTAGACTTTTTTTGCGGTGAAATCTCTTGCTATATTGGTAACGATTACATGGTTTTCTATGAACAAATATATATATATATATATATATATTCCTTTCTCTTTTACTTTACATTTTCTTGTTTCAGTCAATTGACTGCGGCCATGCTGCGGCATCGCCTTTTTAGTCGATGAAATCGACCCCAGGACTTATTCTATCGGTCACTATTTATGTATGATTTGCATGTACGTATATCGGCATGCCTGTTTCACATGTATATTATATTATATTACGCAACGCGGCCGAATGCTTGTTTAACA